>NW_015388190.1:0-37768 GCF_001527695.2 Protobothrops mucrosquamatus | reverse complement strand
GTTTGATTTCTTCTGTTTCTTGGTCTCTGACAGTCTCTTTTTACATTCATCCTTATCAACATCTTTGATTTCATTCCACTGTTCCTCTGGTTCCGTATCACTGAGGTTGAAGACTTCAAAACAGTTCCCAGTGTTCTCTTTGAAAATGGTGAATATCATGAAAACTGGGGTGGGTGGGTGTTCGTCTGCTTTAAAACTTGGAACTTGTACTTGAAAAGTAACCTTAGAATAGATATAATGCATGCCTATTGTAAAATGGAAGTTATTATAGCTTAAGTATATTGAAAAGCATAAAATGTCCTTTCCTTCTATACTAATTTTTAGGGATATATGCTTGCAATAACAGGCTACCTCTACTTTGTTGCTTATGATCATGCTACATTACTGGTATAAGACACTCCAAACCTGAAAAGTTATTTTCAAAGTAATCCCTTTATTGGACTTTTTTTTTAATCAACACGTGGAATCAGATGATATTTGAAGAACTGCAAGTAAAATATGTGCAAAGAGTTAAAATACTTCTTAACAACTAGATATATGCCAGTAATCGTTAGTGCTTCAGAATTACTTTTAGCCCTAGAGGATTTAATGTAGTCTTATAATAAGACTGTAATAACTAATTATAAATGGTTGTTAAACTATACTTAATACATTAAATTAAATGTCTAAGACTATAGAGAAGCATGCAATAAGGAACTGGCAGGTCTAGTACATGAATGTCAGTGGAAGACTATTTTGGCATCTATATGTCACATTTCAAGAGATTTAGAATTACGATTAATTCAACAGAGATATTATGCCTATTGGACTGCTACATATTTTTTACTAGAAGAAGTGTGCAGATTCAGCTAATTTTTAAAGTATTCAAAAGTTACACTGTTTAACTTGATATATTTTTGTGCTCTCCTCACTCCCTCTTGGACAAAGTTTTTTTCACATACTTATTTTGATTTGAACGTTCACTTGTTTTTGTAGATGCCTATTGTTTTTAATTATGCGTTAATGGCTTGGAAGAAAACTAGAGTACACCATAGATAGACATGAAACATTTTTATGATCAATATATACCAGAGAGAAGGAAAAATGTCCATTCTTCATCAGTTATGTCACTATGTCAAGAATTAACCTCTCTATTGATAGTAGGACAAATAATTTACCATCAGCAGTGTCATTTGGAGAATTATTTTAAAATCTGGACTACATTCTTAGTCTGTTTGCAATGATATTTGCTCACTCTAATGAACAAATTCAAGCCAGGAAGATACATATAGATTTCCTGTGGTCAGAACATCCAAGGTTGGGTGACTCTTCAGCGTGTGCCAAGAGTCTTTCACTATCCTGGGAGGTCCCTTGGCAGACACTGAGGGGGCATCAGAGTGCACACTTTGACTGGAAGACCTCAACCAGTCTATAGAAATCTCTTTACAGTCTTCCCCCGATAGTGTGAACTATGGCAGAAGACTGGAAGGGGCTCCAAAGCACACTGAAGGTCTTGAAGACAAGGCAACCACTATGGTTCCCAAAGCAACTTCAAGGTAATTGCTTCATTTGAATTCTATGGAAGTGAAACACCCTCAAAGTTTCACACAGCCTTTCTGCCTATGGTGGTTTATATGCTTAGTTTCCCATGTTACTATTGTTAAGTAAGCTGACTACAATGTTTAATAATTTAATTTTATGACATCGCATGACATGGCTATATCTGTAAAACTAATTTTATACATTTCATTTCATTTTATTTTATAATCAAGAAAGATGCTTTGATGGGTGTTTTTATTTCTTTTTTCCTTCTCTTTTCTTAATACAATTAAACATTTTTAACATGTTAATTTGAGCCCTTCCCTTTCTTCTCATTACATTTTATGTGCAACCTTGAAGACAATGGCCCTGTAAACAAGAGTATGTGAGGAAATCTTAAAACTGGAAAGAACTTTTGAGATTGAACTTTTAAGATTATGTATCTCAAGAAATCTTGAGATCAATCTTTTAACCAATAGGATTAGTTGCCATATCAACTCATCTCCAGTAAATCTATAGGTAATCCAGTGATCGACCCATTTTATTAGTTATTCCTCCCTTATCTATTCAACTTATATTCAAAATTTGCAAGTTTCTGCTTATTGGTCATAATTTCAAGAAAGCTTTTTTTTTTTTTCCACCGAAGACTGATTAGGCTTTGTTTTTTTGCTGTCCATGGTACTTTTTTAGAGCAAAGTTGTGATACTGTTTAAGGCAGGGGTCTTCAAACTTGGCCCTTTTATGACTTGTGGACTTCAACTCCCAGAATTCCTCAGTCAGACATAAAAGGGCCAAGTCTGAAGACCTTTGGTTTAAGGCATCAGGCTAGAAACTAGAAGACTATGAGTTCTAGTCCTGCCTTAGGCAGAAAGCCACTGATTGACCTTGGGCCATGGTATAACAAGTCAACACTGACTCAAAGGCTCTTAGTAACTATTTTCAAATCCACATTTTAAAAGTAACTTTTTTCTCTGGCTTTTTCCTAATGTCCAGCTGTCATAGTTGTTGTAGAGGGTGGTTGGCAAGATGTCTCAGCATTCTCAAACTCTTCCCTCCTGCCCAGCTGCATGGTGTAGCATCTGGTTATGGTATAATAATAATAATAATAATAATAATAATAATAATAATAATAATAATAATAATAATAATAATAATAATAATAATAATAATAATAATAATAATAATAATAATAATAATAGAAAGTTGGAAGGGACCTTGGAGGTCATCTAGTCCAACCCCTGCTCAGGCAGGAAACCCTATACCATTTCAGACAAATGGCTGTCCAGTCTCATCTTAAAAACTTCTGGTGTTGGAGCATTCACAGCTTCTGGAGGCAGGTTGTTCCACTGATTAATTGTTCCAACTGTCAGAAAATTTCTCCTTAGTTCTAGGTT
The DNA here is from genome assembly GCF_001527695.2 of Protobothrops mucrosquamatus. Classification (NCBI taxonomy): domain Eukaryota; kingdom Metazoa; phylum Chordata; class Lepidosauria; order Squamata; family Viperidae; genus Protobothrops; species Protobothrops mucrosquamatus. The sequence goes on along the minus strand of NW_015388190.1, from coordinate 34,856 downwards.
GCTTCTCTCTTTGGTTAGTTTCCATCCATTACTTCTTGTCCTGCCTTCAGGCGCTTTTCTACTTCTGATACTCATTTTAGTGGGGTGAAGAAATGCCTTGATGAGACCTTTCTTTACTACTGTTTTATGAGAGAGCTGGGGTGCTCATGGCCTGAGCAGTGTACCTCCTGTAATTGGAGGATGAGTGGGGAAGGGGAAGGAGAAGGGGAGGGGTGGACAGAGGAGGAGGCACATCTGGCCCTGAAACAGCAGACATGTCAGAAGGAGATGAAAACAAAAGCATCAATCTTATTATTTTAAAATGAGCTTATTAAAAATAAGAAAAAGTAAAACTTTCTTTAAGCTCAAGGCAGACAAATACCCAAGCAAATTACAATCGGGTGAAATAAATCTTTTAGCACAGATAAGGTCATAAATAGCACATCTGACTTCAGTCTCCCACAGCTTAAGTTGGCACAAAACGTACAAGACTAGAGTTAGCAGAAGAGGCCATAAAACGTATGTTATGATATGAAACAACAACAACAACCACCAGAGGCAAATTACTAGAAGCAGTTTGCAGACCATTCCAATTATCTGAACACACAACGCAGAGAAGCATATATTAAGAGCAAAAAAAAAACTCTGAATGAAAAACTTTTCTTTATTACCAAGAGGAAGGACTTCCAAGCTCAATTCTCCAGCTAGTTTCTTTGTCCCCTCCTTTGAGGCTTACATTTTGCAGCTCATATAGACACTCCGTATTTTTCATGATCTTGTCTTAAGTTTGTCACTGTGTTCCCTTCTGGGATTAATCTCCTCTTTATTTCCCCAGTAAACTAGCCATCTGTGTTTATTCTTAAAACTTCTACATCTTAGTATCAACTGTTGACTAAATATGGTGGTTAATATTAACTTTATCTTCTTTATTAATCCAGACTGTTAATCTTCTAGTTTCCTTTCACAAAGAGCTTATAAGAGGCACCTCTAACATTATATAATCTAGTGGGTCTCACTGGATTAACAGAGTTCCCACGTCTAGTAAGGCGAATAAAGTATCTTTCTGTAAAGATAAATAATGAGGGGGAAGTTTACAAGATGCTTTTGTTATTTGAAACTTCCTGTGGGGAAAGAAAAAAAACTTAAAAGTCCACTCTAGGACTGTGGTATAAAAGCCATGTTACTTTTTATTGTTTTAAGCACTATGTTTAAAAAAAATATTTTTAGTGCAGTTTGTGTCTTGGCTATTGAAATTTGATACCATGACTCAGACTGTCTATGCCTCTGCAGATTGATTATTAGTACATGTCCTTGTTTTTTCATTTATTAAGAAAAAGAGTATTTTCCTTCTTTTTCCTTCTATTTTCATGGGTGAGAGCTGGAAAAGAAGGTAAGGGATGAAGTTGGTAATGCAGGAACCAACTTTTTCTACATATAAACCCATTATATAAACATAAAACAGATTCATTCCAATTTCAAGGTCAGGAAGAGAATGGATTTCCACTAATTTGAAAGAAGGCAAAAGGAAAATGCTTAGAATTTAAATCTTGGCACATACAAATATATACTACATGAGCATATACACACACACACAAACATATTTTGATTTCTGTGTTGTTTCAGAAGGCAAATCTTCTGTATTTATTTATTTGTATTCTGTCTTTATTATTTTTACAAACAATTCAAGGTGGCAAACATATCCAACACACTTCTTCCTCCTATTTTATCCACAGCAGCCACCCTCTGAATTGGGTTAGGCTGAGAGAGACTGACTGGCCTAAAGTCACCCAGCTGGCTTTCATGACTAAGATGGGACTAGAACTCACGATTCCCGCTTTCTAGCCTGGTACCTTACCCACTAGACCAAACTGGTATGTGTACGGTTTTCTTTTTGTTTTCAGTAATGCCACTAACTTAGCCATGTCATATCTATGAGCTTTTGCTTCAATTCGGAGAGCTAATTGTTAAGTCAAATGCAGAGAATAGCAATGTCAGAGAAAGCAATAACTGCTGTATCACCTCAGCTAGCCTGTTAAGACCTTTCCCATTCTTTGGAGTGCCTGCTGTGCTCTGAGCTTGGTTGTTTGCTTGCAGACATTTTTACTTAACTAGGTAACATCATTATTGCCCTGCTGGGAGGAGAGTGATGGTTTGGTCCTTCTTTGGGTTTCTGAGGGCCGTTCTGCCTTCTGCTTTGAGTTGGTTCTGCTTCTGGTTTGCGGCATGATATTTGGACTTTTTTTCTTGGGTCTCTGGGGCAAATCTTTTGGTTTTAAATGCTGCTCTTAAGATTGCAACAAATTCTAACTGATTAGCATTGCCTATGTTATGGTTGAGACCTTCTGGAAGATATTTTGTTCTATGGTGAATACTAGATAAGGGCTTTTCAACCTTTTCACCCATTGTACCACTTTTAGGATATGGCAATATCCAAGTACACCAGTCGCCTAGCAAAGTGTCAAAAACTTGATGACCCAAAAAAAAAAAAAAGGAAAAAAAGTGATACAGGTATTCCTCGACTTAGAACAATTCGCTTAATGACTGTTCGAAGTTACAATGGCACTGAAAAAAGTGCTCCCCAAGCCACAGCCGAGCAAGACACCTGCCTGCCCACCTGGCGGCGCTCTTCCTCCTGTTCGAGGTTTTCATTGTTGTGAGCATTTCTGTTGGGGATTGGCAGCAGGGGTGGGACGGGGGGTGTTTGGTTTTTATTCCACCCATCTGCTGGGTGGTTGCAGCAGGTTTTGGTCACTTCACATGACCCTGCGACACTGTGACAGTCATAAATATGAATCAGTTGCCACGCATCTGAATGTAAATCACAAGACCCTGGAGATAAGGCAACATTCCAGCTGATCGGCGCTCCTTCTGGGCTCAGCAGAAGTGCCAGGATCAGCGCCGAGCTCCAGCTGGAGCCTGGCGCTGATCCTGGCACTTCCACTGACCCCTGACAGCCCAGAAGAAGTGCCGATCAGCTGGAAAGCGGCACTGATCCTGGCGCTTCTGTTGAGCCCTGACAGCCCTGCAGCTCCAGCCATCTCTCACTCAGGCTTGTGCGGCTCACTCACCAGTTCAGCTCATTCCCCTCCCCCATTACCACTTTTCTAGGATGGTCGCATACCACCTGCCAGGTGCCAATGTACCACAGGTGGTACCCGTACCACTGGTTGAAAAGCCCTGTACTAGATGGTTGGATATGTTGACTACTCATTTGGGTTCAATACCTCTTTGCTTTTGAGATTTAGCTTGAGCAGTTTGGTTTGAAGTTTTGCTTTCCTTTTTTGAGCATGTCTTAGAAATGTACTGTAGTCTTGATGGTAGCTGTCAATATTTTTGTGTGTTGTGATGTTGTAGTTTGCCCAGTTGCTCTTTGAGGTTATCTGTGGTGTACTGATATTTGTCTTATCTGAGGTAAGCATTCATGATCATTAACTGTACCCTTTTTCATCTGCTTTGTTAAGCTATTTTCAGTCCTGCCGGGTAGTTTATAGGAAGCTTGATTCTGACATAGGTGGGCAGGGCATTTATGGAGAAAAGAGTTCTTCCTTGGTAGAAGTTTGCCTGCATGCAATTTTCTCCCATTTGTGACATTTCTGAAGTGTTTGATGGCCATATGTACTCCCAATAGAACAGTGGTTCTCAACCTTTTTAATGCCGCGACCCCAACCGGTCGTAAGTCGAGGACTAAACCGGTCGTAAGTCGAGGACTAAACCGGTCGTAAGTCGAGGACTAAACTGGTCGTAAGTCGAGGACCACCCATCCGGTCGTAAGTCGAGGACTTTCCCTGCCCGGGAGCGCCGCGCATGCGTGGTTCCGCCCCCTGCGCCGGCTGAGGCGTAGCTGTCAAGCGGCAGAGATGGAGCAGGCCGACCACCAGCTGCCCCAGCCCAAGGGAGGTAAGGCACCCACCGGAAAAGGGGAAAAAATGGCGGACAAAAAAAATGGCAGACAGCCTTGCTTGGCAATCCCCATGAAATGGTCGATCGACCCCAAATGGGGTCCCGACCCACAGGTTGAGAACCACTGCAATAGAAGAAACTACTGTATATGTAGCTCAATGTTGAACTGTGGAGTCCTTGATGTTCTCTCAGCTTGGTTGTTTGTTGCAGACCTTTCATTTACCCAGCAAGGTAACAACATCATCAGTGCCTTTTCATTCTTCCTTATTTTTTGCTAACTAAGTGGTATCATCTGCATATCTTGCACTGTTAGTATTACAGCCCCCGGTTTTAATTTTAACTGTAATTTTTTCAACTCCTTCTATTCTCATAATATGATTGAAGACTTTCCTCACTTGCATCTAACCACAGAACTAACAAGACCAGTCTTTCATTTTACTCTGCTGCATCCCCAGAATGCCACATTTTCCTCAGCACAACATAGCCGTAAATTATTTTTAGCTGAACTGATATTAAACTAATGTTTTATCTGATAACAACCACTGGCAGTTTCAAGGTATTTCAGAATAAATGCCTTTTCCTTCCCATGGTTTTGGTCCATAGGGATGAATCAGCTTAATGCCTACTGGCTATTTCAATAGGCTGGGACAGAGGCACTTCTGCCACACTAGTCCCCTGGCAATCTCTTTCACAGCCCTCCTTTTTTCTCCTCCCCATGGAAATGCAGAAGTTTGGCTTGGAAAGGCCAGGTTTGGAAAGTTCCCCATTCCCTGTTTTAAAAAGCACGGCTCTTTCAAATGCCCTCAGGGAGTTATAGGATGCAGCAAAGATGGAGATACAATGGGGAAAGATTTTTGTCAGTTCCAGTCAACAACAGGAAAAAAGAGGTTGTCACAAATCTGTGCAAAAGTGACAGGAGTAGAGAATGCCCCTCTTCTAAGATGAATCAATATTTATGTGCTTCACACATTCATGGGATTACGAGTGCACATGGGTGACTTAGTTCCCTTCATGAAAGACACAGATCTTAAATATACTTGGTCCTGCTTCATTCCCACATTTCAGTATTGATTGGTGGATGTTTCCCTGCTGGCTGGTGATATTCAGTGGAAGGGAGGGAAATAAAACCCAAGGAATCCACCAATCACTTTGCTTTGTGTGTCCTGACATAATAAACCTGGATACTGTCACTAGGCAGCAAGGCAGAAGATAGGCAATAGTGATAAGGAAAACAATGGGGCCAGCAAATATATTATACAAGAATAATTTTCTGCTGGCTCAAAAATGTATGGGCAGCAATTTAACTCAGTAGTAGGGAAAGGCCCTTAGGGAAAACTAGTATAAACTTTAAACTTTTTTTCCTAAACTCTACCAGTTCATGCTGCAGACAAGGGTCCACATAAAATGCGTTTCTACATCATATTATACGCAGAGGGCAAAATTATGGTGGAGTACCAGTCAAGTGAATGTCAATCATGTAAACCTTCAGCTGCTGTCTGACACAGAATAGTCCAGACACAGGTCTGACAGCTCACTGAGCATGAGATCTTAGCTTGAGCAGGACCAGCATATTTCGGCAAGAATAAAAATAGCAGCCTCCAAGTTACCAGAAACAAGAGTTAATCTTTCAGAGTCCTACGCACTACCTCCCCAGCTGTAGATAAAAAAAAGTCTGGCTGCTGGGTATTTGCTTGCTGAAACTGACAGCTGCAAATACCCAAGAGACTTGAGTGGTTTGCTTTCATTTTCTGCATTTGTGCTGGTGTTAATTTGCCCAGACATTGCATCCCACAGAGTTGAGTTTGACAAGATGACAAGCACTATGACCGCTTCTAAAGCATACAGCAGGACAAACAGAAAGGCAGGCCAGTGTCCGGATGGAAGGCAAGGCCAACTCTTCTGTTTACCTCCTTGTTAAGCACCAGTGTGCAAGTAACGATGCTGAAGGTAATGGGTCTCCAAAGCAGAGGCCTTGCTGTCTTGAGATTTTGCATAAACACGTAATTCCACCCACCACTTTTCCCCCTCCTGTTTAGAAGAGTTTAGTGAGACAGATACAAAAGTAGCAGAAGATTAACTTAGTTTCTCCAGAAATGCCTCAGCACATCAAAAGGCAATATAACAGCATTCGTTCCTGCTAATAAACACCAGTCTTTGCTTAGCTCCGCCAGAGACTTGCTCAGGGATATTTATCAACAGAACACTGAACAATAAGGCTGCTAGACAGACCTCCTGTTTTCAGAATGAGAAAGGCTACAGTTGATATTTTGCCCCCCAAAGGCCCCGGGTGAAATCCCCAACAGACCACACACTGGTTATAGGGCTTCCTCTCTTGTGCTTTTGGAAAGAGGACCCATCTTTCCACTTCTTGAGACACTGGCTCCTGCTGAAAAAAGGGGCTGGCAATCTTTTGTTCATGAAGGCAAAACCTCTTAGGCATGCTAACTGAAACTTAATTGAAGAAGGAAAGGAATGTACTGTAAAGCCTATTTATTTATACGTATTCATTTGAAAAAGTCCTTGGTTTGCCAGTGTGGCAAATAATGCAGCTTCCCAATGAAATTCAACTGAATTACACTCATGGTACAGAAGATAACATACCCTATGCTTTGTTACAAGTACCTTGTTAAATTAGACAAACCTATAGTCAGAGGCTATATTCTCCATTATTGGTCTACCAGATGCCTTGAAACATTAACAAGCAAGGAACAGCATGCTTGATCCTTTATTTGATCCCAATCATCTTAGTGTTAAATTACTTCTCTCCCTTGTGGTTTTAATTTTTTTTGAGTGGTGTAGAATTATTGAGTTTGGGTCTTGTAAACCAACTCATATAGGTTTGGGAAGGCTGTTTAGGGGAGCAGAGTTTCTTTGTAGTCTTTCAATCAGTTTATGTGCCATGGTAGTTAATTTCATGTTCACTTGGTTCTCAACTTGCCTCTTTCACCTTAGTATATTTTACCTTGCAACACAGATTTTGAGGCTTCTTTAAAAAATAAGCTTTTAAAAGGATCCTTTTCTTAGGACAATCCCTACACTCTACTGTACAAAACTTATTCCATTCCATCCTAACATTTCATAGTTTTATATATCTTTTCCATTCTTAACTGTAGCTTGATTGTTTCCTTAAAAATATCAACCTTTTAAGCTTTTCTTGATCAGAAAGCTGTGCCTTCCTTACAAATCTTAATCACTTCAGTGCATTTTACAGAATTGTCTTTTCTGTAAAACATATCCTTTAAAATGGGCCCAAACTACTGACATCAATGGAACAGCAAAAAAATGTGCAGCTTTTAGGAGGCTGGTATATAGAACCAGCTCACACATGAATGTATTTATCTTGAGCTCCAGTCATTCCAACAATATTAAGCACCATTTTAGATGTACAGTTGGGTTCTAAATCTGTAAAAATCAATGAGAGTCTTTGAAAGTCCTATCTATGCCATTTTATTTTTAATTGGAATATCAGCTTTTTCTGGAAGTTTTAGCACACACAAGCATGTAGGGATGTGTGTGTAAATCAGCCCAGCCTGTTCATATGTATGCCACAAAGGCAAACACCAGAGGAACCTCAAAGCAGAAATAGGAATATGAGGGAGCCATTTTCAGATAGGAAAATGTTCCCCGTCTGAATGCTTTCAGATGCTTTTGTTCTTCTGCCAACATCTATTCCAGGGGTGTCCAACTCTGCCAACTTTAAGGCTTGTGGACTCAACTGTGCTGGCTGGGGAATTCTGGGAGTTGAAGTTCACAAGTCTTAAAGTTGCCAAGATTGGACACCTCTGATTTATTCCAAAGGCTTTCCACAAACACCAGTCCTGCTCTCAGCTGACTTGCCTTGCCCCTCTCGGCCCTGTTAATGAGCCAATACACCTTGAAGCTACAGTATTAGGTGCCCTTTTCTTCCTTATCCTCCTGGCCCCAGCTGGCATCATGTAAGTACCAGCCTAAAAGCAGAGTAGGGTGAATGCAGCCGGACTGGTGCAATGTGTTTGTCACGAATTAACTTCAGGTTACTTTAGGAGGTATTTTCTGCATCGCTCCTGGCTATGAAATGGAGTGATAATTAACATTATTCCCTTCATCCCCATCTCCTTCACATTTTCTTTCCTACTTTGGCTAATTATTCTCATTCCTTCCTGAGTTTTGTAGCCAGAATGAAAAGGTCAGTTAGCATTTATCCCTCATAATGCCAAGGAGAATCCAGCAATGAAAGATTAAAGAAGCTGCGGTGAAACTTTCTCACCTGGATTCTTGGGGCTTTAACTCTTTTATTCACAGCAATGCAATGAGAAGGTAACAGGGTCACTGAATCGGCTGGCTTACCGCTGAGTAATTTCACTTGTTTCATACCCCCACTAAGTCATGACCTGGTTTCCACTTGGTATCTGAACTCCCTCATTGTAGTACCAGAAGGTTTTTGTTTTTGTTTTTTAAAAAAAGGAAACATGGACCTATAGCTTTATTACAAAAGTAATAAAACACCTTACTACAATCCCACTAAAATATAGAGCCTCAATTATCTGGATGCCTATTAGCATTGCAGATGAATAAGGCATTCCTAGAGTATCCAGCTTAGCAAATGAAATGAAAAACGCACATTTTATAAAAAGCCCAACAGATTTTAATAGAATTCATTCGTTTTGATTCATATAAAGAGATAAAGATTTATTACATAAAAGATTGCATTTATGAACACATGAACTTATCTTATCATGAAACCAAAGCACTATGTGTATTTTGAGCTAATTCTTCACAAATGATTTATAGGGTCAGAGCATCACCCAGTCATTGCTATGGTGATATAAGGCTATCTTCATATCTCTAATGAGGAACTGGTCTCAGATATACTGTATTTATTTCCACATTAGTCAGTTGCAGCAAAATAACAATGTTGTGATATCTTCCATATTTTTGCAAGTGTCAGTGAGTGACTACTCTTGCCTGTCTTCCCTTACCCCAAATCCCAGGTCTGCAAGCCTCTCTTTGAAAAGATGGGAATGGCAGATCATTTCCATATTGTTGCCAGGAACATAGTCCATGAAGCCATCATTCCATGAAGCCACCAGGACTTGACTTTACCATTTACATAATTCAGAATAATTAATTGGGAGGGACCTTGGAGGTCTTCTAATCCACTCCCCTACTTAAGCAGAAGACCCTATACCATTCTAGACAAATGGATGTCTAACCTCTTCTTAAAAATCTCCAGTGATGGAGTATCCGCAACTTCTGGAGGCAAGCCCATCCATTGTTTAATTGTTCTCACAGTCAGTAAATTTCTCCTTAGCTCTAGGTTGGATTTAAAGCCTGGGAAATTGTTTTTACCACCTTAAACATAAACCACAATAAATGGATCAATCTTCAAGATTCCACCAGATTCCTTTAGCTGTGGCAGGCATCAAATAAGCTGATCATGAATAAAAAAGAACAAACCCTTGTCTAAACAGAGACTTGTTTCCGATAGTCCTTAAGCTACAATAAAATCAATATTTTGAAAAGATGTCACAAGATTTTTGTTGTTGGCAGAGGCTGATCATAATTCTCTGGGGTTTTAGACTGGAGTCTTTGCCAGTCCTGCCTGGAGATGCCAAGGATTCCATCAGGGACTTGAACGTGCACAGCTGATGCCCTATTTCTGAGCTCCAACCTTTCCCAAAAGTTTCCCAAAGAGGTAGGGGAAACAGTGAAGATTTCAAACGATCTTTCCCAAAAGATGAGTTGGATTTTTAAAAATAGGACAAAGAGTCATTTCTTCATTTATACATAAATGTAAAAGCAACTAAGATCAGGCAAACTGTAATATATAAATAATGTTTGATGGAAGCTTGTTTTGAAGCTTTTCAATAAAAGAAATTCAGTTATTCTATTAGCAACTCAAAGGTGGATAACCAGCTTAACATTTGTACAGTTTGGTGATTTTTAGTTGCAGTATATATCTTGGCAATGCTACTTTATGCCAGGGTGCTGCATGGAATACGCAATGTAAGGGAGAAAAATACAGAATTTCAAAACAACTCAATCAGCTGTCATCTCCCAAACAGGAAGAGATAATGTCAGTAACCACAGAGTGTAATGATTTATTACTACAGCATCGAAGTATTTGGCCATTTATAGAGCTATAATGAGAGCACTCTCCGATCATAAAATGCTCAGAGAAAAGGCAACACAGGGAGAAAGAGATAAGATATGCCAAGTTTTACACATTAAAACAGAAAAATTGGTTGTTTGTCAAGTGAAGAAAAAGACCTTGGGGCTAGTGGCAACACAGCTGGCCAGCAGAAGGGCCCATGGGGCAATCCTTTCATTTTTAAGCTCTAATTCAGGACCCTTAAATGCTTATGGGCTGAAGAAAGGAAATTTTGCCACCTTCAAGAGGTGTACAGGTATCAGCCAGAAAAGGGGATGGAAAGATACTGAAATGAATCACAGTTGGCAGGCAGAATTTATTTATAGTTCTAGATGGGTAGATGGACTCAGTTCACATTATATGCTAAACCATTATGAGACTCATTGGTTTTGGCTCAGAGTATTGTGTGAGCCCAGCCACTGTGATGTGTAAAGTTATGATTCATTGCTTGGCATATAATATGAACTAATTAATAAGCCACAATTCAGCAAATCATTGCTTAGCACATCATGCAACCCCAGCTTTACAGATAGCCCTTTGTTTCTAACTAAGGAGGCTCTGGGCCATGAAAACGTCACACCTTCTCTTCCTCAGCCTCTGCAAAGAATTGGATTTAACTGGCCTTAACAAAGGCCTATTGCAGTTCTGACTCTTTTACTTCCAGAGGTTTATTTTCCTGAATTTCATGCTTTTAAAGGCAAGACAGAATAAAAGAATATCCAGCCCTTCCTTTCCTCTCCACACCATAGACAAAATCTCAGGTGTACACCCTGAACATTTTTTTTGCCTAAACTAATGCAGAGTCATCTGCCTTCTGCTGCCTGCTCTTATTCCCCTCACCATCTGTTCTGCACTTCGCTGCCAGAATCTTTCACCTTGTCCAGCAGCCCTTTGTAAATCCCCACACTACTGTTGGCTCCCAAGTCTAATATGAATGAGTCCTCTCCTCCAATACTACTTTTAGCACTTTCCCTGGAGCAGCAGCTGAACTGGAGTAGAATCCAGCTCAGCTGCTGGTGAGCTTTTGGCTGGACAGCCATCTTTTGATTTCTGGTTCCTGAACCGAATAGAGAGATGGATTCAGTGACTTTAATGGCCCACTGAGCCTGCAAGTCTGTGATTCCTGCTTTAGATAAGAGTGTGGAGAAAGGCTGAGGAAAACCTTGGGGCTTGTTGGATGCCGTGCCATCTATAGTGCTCCCTGCTCAAGTCTATCTTTAGGCCGTTGCCCTTTAAGAGGCTGGCCTTCCACATTTTGGAAGGTTCCAGCAAAGGATCTAATGCCAAACTCTCCCCTTCAAGATTGGGTGCCTCAGGAATCTTTGACCCTGAAGTTAAATATTCTTCTCTCTGTGTGTGTCTCTATTCCACTGGCAGTTAAATATATTTGAATTTAAACAAGCATTTAATCCTATTGTAGCTTAATTTAGTTTGTATTGATTTTTAGTCTTCTGGCTATTTATGTTTTTGACTTTGAGGTTCCTTTTTATTGAATTATTTTACAGTGCTTCTATCCCACACCAATCCTGACAAACTCAGGGCAACAAATTCAAAACAAATATGAAAACAAACACTAAAATAATGCTACGAATAATGACATAAGCAATAAAATATTCCATTTTTATGATGGGTGCCCCAGCCAGTCACCTCTGACCAAATTCATTGAAGTTGGATAGTTTTTGCCTACTTTCAAAATGCAAGCGTGATGGGAGCTCCAAGCAGGATAATAATTCTGGGACTACTAAAGGAAAGACCTGTCAGCTGCTTTTAATCTAATCATTGTATTAACAACTAGCTGTACCCGGCCACGCGTTGCTGTGGCTCAGTCTGGTTAAATGGAAAAGAAAGAAAAGAGAAAGCGCACCTTTGTAATATGTTTAATTTCACAATTCTTGTGGGTATCATAGCGTGTGTTGCTTTTACGTCCAACAGATGGCGCTGTTCTTCAAAAAAGCATATTTTTACCTGTCACAGGTGTGACATCTATATAATAGTAGGTATATAAAAACACGCGCGTATTCGAATGCAACGTTGTGTCAAAATTTCAAAGCAATCGATGAAGAACTTTTGGAGATTTAAGATTTTGAACAAACAAACATTTACATTTTTATTTATATAAGATAGATGCTCATTGCTTGGGTCTATTTTTGAACCGTCTGTATCATGTTGCAATGCTGCAAAATGTACACTCATGTACAGAAGAGAAACAGATTCAGGGGAGATACCTGTTCAAGAATCTCTGTCTTCAACTGCAAGTTCTCCGGGCCAAAGAATATTGCTTTTTACATTTGGATTTGGCATACTTGCTGTGGGCACATCTGGAGACCAAAATCTGTACAGCAAGGCAGTATTCCAAATAAATGTAGGGTTCGTAGAAGCTGCAATTCAACAAATCTGGAAGAAAACATGTCTGCTTAAATCCACAGAAAGCCCATCAGAAAGAAAGGGATCAAGAACTGGACAAAAATTCATCAGGTTCCTAAAGCTGTCTGACATGGCTGAAGTTCACCTTCTTTTCTTAGGTGAGAGTTAGGAATGTGCTCTGACTACTCAATTCAGTTAGGAAAGCCAATTTGTCACTTCATAACATAGCCTGCTTTGGTGAGATAGCAACAAATCACCAGTAACGCTCATTCTTCTTTCCCCAGACCCTGACCATCAAGTTGTCTGTTTCTCTCCCGTTCAAATAGTTTGAACAAGGCTCTAGAAAATGCACATTATTAGTAGGGTATAAAAATGAAAACTGCAGAACTTACAGACATGTTGTGAGGTAAGGTAAGGTAAAATAGGGTAAGAAAAAAAATAAACCTGCTAAGTTATCAACAGTATGTGGGCAGAATTTACTGTTATAAATAAATATTTTGATTTGGAAAGTTTCTGAAAATATAGAACACTTATTGCATCTATAGCAAATAGTTTGATTTGCTGATAGCCCTTAGTACGATTGATTTCATTTTGCTAGCCACCTAGTGTTATTTTTAATAGTTCCCTGTTTGTTGTTTATGAAAAATTTTCCCAAAACACTATGGTTAGAAAGCCACTAAGGAACTATTTTCTCAGATCACAAAGCAAAACTGTCCATGGTGGGATTATCTTCCTCCTTTTCCACTGTAATGTATTGGCCACAACTGTTTTAAATCACTTGCTTAATGTCTGACCTACATTGCTGTATTGTTTAACAGTTGCTGTTACTGAAAGCCAGACTGGCTGTCTCCAAGCTGATAAGGAGGTTTTGGGGGGAAAACTGTTACTTTAAACCTATTGGTTGCCACTTAGAGGCTAACTGTATAAATAGTTGTGCAGCAGCGTTTAGGGGTGCTTCTGTTCTGAGTTAATAAACTTCTTTGTTGTTTCAACACTCTGCCTCATTCAATGCCTAAAGAACCGAAGATATAACATCCACCCTATCTCAATACCAACATTTAAAATAAAATAGAAGCAATTTCAGTTTTGCAAGTAAAGTGTCCGTCCTTTTTTGGCACTCTGAAGCGACAAATCATTGACAGAGCTTTCTTGTTCACCTTCAGTTGCAATGGTAGACGCAGCACTCACATTGCCACCACAGGCCTATTTTGAAACAGCTGATTTCCATCGGACCACATCATATCTGGAATTCAGAAATCTGAACGATTACTGGATGACAGCAAAGAGCAAAAAAAAAATCAATCTCTTTATTGCCATCACTTAGATTTTTGCAATCCAAATATGGGGCCCTACACTTCAATTCATTATTCAGATTTCAGCCAAATTCCTTGCAATATTCCTACTGTGGAGACTGAAGGAATTATCCTGACTTCTGCCTTGTGCAAATCAAATGATATTGTACCTCACTTGACCTGCACTTAACTAGCTGAGCTCATTTTTTTCTAGCCCAATATCTCTTGCAAACTTTTATTAATTATTAGATTTTTATCCTGCTTTCATATTTGGTCAGTTTAACACAGTGAATATTATTAATGCTCTCATCTTCATTTTTTTTGTCACAGAACAACAACTATGAGAGATGGATTGGGCTGAGAGAGAACCACTGGTCCAAAGTCATCCATCCGGCGTACATGCTTACAGTCCCCTAGTTTCTAATTCAGCACCTTAGTCACTACACCAAACTAGCTTTCAAGTTAAAAGTGACTGCCTGGTTCAGGATCACAGTATATCTAGGCCACTTCTTGAATAAGCAAAAAGAAAAGACAAGGAACTGATAGCTATGAAAATGCAGCGCATGGAGGGAGGTAAACAAAAGCACATAGCACTTAATAACACTTAAGACTTACACAGTCCTCAACTTACAACTGTTCATTTAGAGACCATTCAAAGTTACAATAGCCCTGAAAAAAGTGACTTATGACCATTTTTCACATTTATGACTGTTGCAGCATCCCCGTGGCCATGTGATCAAAATTCAGATGCTTGGCAACTGACTCATATTTATGACATTTGCAATGCCTTGGGGTCATGTGATCAGATTCTGCAACCTTCTGACAAGCAAAATCAATGAAGCCAAATTCACTTAACAACCATATTACTAGCTTAACGACTGCAGTGATTCACTTAACGGTGGCAAGGTCATAAAATGGGGCAAAACTCATTGAATAAATGTCTCCCTTAGCAACATAAAATTTTGGCTCAACTGTAGTTGTAAGTTAGGACTACCTGTATACCACTTCTACAGCCCTCTCTAAGCAATTTACAGAGTCAGCATATCGCCCCCAACAATCTGGGCCCTCATTTTACCGACCTCGGAAGGATGGACGTTCTGAGTCAACCAGGATCGAACTCCTGGCTATGGGCAGAATTAACTTTGCAATACTGCATTCTAACCACTGCACCACCACAGTTCTTATTTATTAATCAAATTTATATATGGCCACCCATTTCAGAGAAAGTGATGTGCTGCAGTCATGGATAAAATATGTACACACACACACACACACACACATTCAAAATCTTCATTCTGCCTGGTGGTCACCTAGGCCCAGAATCAGCAGGATCAAGCCCCCAGGGGTCTAGTCTGGCATCCCCTCTGCAGGACTTCTGTGTGGAGAGGCAATAGCTGGGCAGGAATTCCTGACTATTGCAATGCTCAGATCAAGTCCTCTTTGCCAGCTAGACAAGCTCAGTGATTAAGAATGCAGGGAAGTTCACACTGCCTGGCTGGGTGGAGGGAGACGAGCACAGCCATTCTATCCATTGGGCCCCTGCTTACTGCCAAACGCATTAGGGGATAATTAAGTAAAAATAGGCCTTCCGACCAGTGTAGCTCATTAAGGGCTAATTAAGTTAATTAGTGCCAGGTGTGGATTGCGGCTCTCGCTTTCACTTGGCTGTTGTTTGCTGTAATTGCATTTTCTCTGAAGCTTCCTCCCTTTAGCTGGAAGGCTGCCAAAGGAAAGGTATTCAATGCTTCACAGTGTTGATGCAACAGTGACTAGCTAATGGCTGCCTAATGACGGCCACAGGGAAACTGGGGACTCATAAGCCCCCTTCACACACGCACACACACACACCGCACAAAAGCCAGTGGAATAAGCCAAAGCCCGATTTCCAGCTAAGTTCTGGCGGTGGGATGGCATTTCATACTCACATAGCTTGGCCTTCTGCAAACTGTTTATGGAGGCTGCCAGTAAGACAGGCTGCCTCCTCCAAAGGACAGATGTGTCCTGAACAAATCAGGAGAGGCTCACTGAGTCTTGGCAGCTGATATAGAATTTACCCAAGTGGAAAAGTTTGCAAGGCAGGACATGTGGATTAGGACTGTACTTACAGGTGCAACTGATGGCTATTTCCTTGAAAAGAAGTTGATAGATGATGCTGACATTACTGGGTAGCTCCACTGCCCACATAATGAAGACTAGGCATCTTGCATGTGCCAGTCCATTGAACCCCCAGCTTTCTTCACAATCTTGCTTCTTCACTTGCTGGTTCTGGGGTAATTTCAACACAATCATTACACTCCTCCCCTTCTGCAAATCTCTTTTAGCTGTTGTAAATGCTTTCCAACTGGCCAGGGTTTCCTCCTTTTCCCTTAGTTGATCCTTGGTGGAGCACAGCAGTTGACTGAATGTCTCAACATCTTTTTTATCAGTTTTTATTTTGTAGCAACAGGAAAAAAAAGCAAATTGAAGGAAAGAAGGTACAATATCCTTTGGATTTTATTAGAAAGGATAGGCATGGCACCATGGCTTCTTGACTTTTCGGGAGATGAATATTCAAAGAGATGGAACAGACTGTTTTGGGAGTATATTGCACCAGTATTTTTGCAGTGCTTCCTTTGTAGAACTAAAGGATTTCTTAAATTAACTGTTCCAATTGATTTACAGCAGCCCTACAGTATTGCTAGGGACCAGGATGTGGCTTTGATGTTGGACTGGCCCAGACTTTGCCCTGGAAAGGGCCAGACTTAGTGAAAGGGGACATGGAGAAGGAGAAGGCAGACAACTTCACCTTCTTCTCTTTAAGAGCCATATGGATTTTGACCAAGAGAAGAAAGTAAGACAAACGTGATAGTTACATCAGTATTAATACTCATAGAGGGCATCCAAGGCAATCCTTTGCCATAATCTGTGGCCCATATTGTTAATTGGCTCCATAAGTATTTTCCATGGAATAGCTTGGATGGGGGAAGGAATAAAGAAGAAAAAGCCAACCACTTGTTTCTAACTTCGTCAATTTCTTTTCACTGTTTTTGGCATTTTCTGACACCTATGAATGTGCTGCAAATGCAGGATTCAGAGAGTTGAGGTCCCAAAGTATTTAGAGGCCACCCTTGGTTGGGAACCCCCACCGCCATGACAACAGGCAATCATTAGAGGTGATTCAGGTCAATCACTTTAGAGCAACATGTACTGATGCAATAAGAAATCAACAGTTTCATGTTGTGAATTATATTCTCCACACCTAAGGATTTTTGTTTGTTTTTACATTTGCTCAGGGGAAGACCAGATGTCAACTATAGCAGATCTCTCAATTTAGATGTTGCTAAAAATATCTAGCTAGTAGTTTGGGCTAATACATCATGTTAGCGCGGTGTGTATTCAGCTGGGACTGAAGTGGATCTCTGCAACAGCCACATGGGTTTGGAGTGTCTTGGTTTGTCCTATCAAAAAGATGTTCAAGCTTTGCATGTTCAAGGCCCTCAGTTCCTGCTCATAGAAGGACACTCTTCCTGGGCTCATCTACCCACCCTCTGCATTGGCTTTTCCCTTTTCTACGCCAAGGAATGGGAAAGGCAGTAAAGTTGCTCAGTTGGCTACTTAAGGACCTCAGAACATTCCTGAAAAAGCTAGTTGCCCTCCACCGCCCCTGCTGCCCTAGCTGATCTTCCCCATCTTCTTGCTCCCACTGCTAACCATGTTCGGCCTGGCCCCTTGCATGGCAGCTGCTGGCCAAATAAAGGTTTCCTCCCTGGGTCATCCATGGTAGTTTCCTCAAGACCTAGCAAAGATGGCTTCACATGGCCAGTAGCTGGCCTGCAAAGGGTCTGGGGGGACATGCCTTGTCAGCAGCAGGAGCAGATGATGGGGAAGGTCAGCTGGGTTGACAAAGGTGGCAAAGGTGACTGTAACTGAGGCAGCTGAGTGTTCCAGGGTGGCTTTGTGCTGTTGTGCAGCTGAAGGGCTTCTTGCACCCCCAGAGCTGTGGCTTACCAATAAGCCCATGAACCACAGTGTTTCAGGGTGCAGGGTGGCCAAAATGATAGAGATGGGGCGGGGAATAGATTGAGATGGAATTTAAGGAGTAGGCAGTCCCTTATTTTACTGAAGCCTTGGGCTGGGAGGGATCAAACCCACAAATAAAATAATTTGGATTGGGGTGGGTCCTTGACAGACAACTGGCTGCATTTGGTTAACAATGACAACAAGGATTGCCAGAATTATCTTCACTAAGCAATGTTGCACTTTATGACTGCATCACTTAGTGATGGAAATTATGACTGCAATTGTCGTAAGTCAAGGACTACCTATATTTGATTGCCTGCTAATATTAATATTGATCCACGAATTTATTTTCCATGTGAAATATTAGTTAATTGTTTCTTCAACAGTTTTCTTTTGGTGTTAGGACAAGCTAGGTAGCCAGGTAGCTAGGCTGGGCTTTGTTTGTGTGTGTGTGTGTGTGTGTGTGTGTGTGGGAAGGAAGGAAGGAAGGAAGGAAGGAAGGAAGGAAGGAAGGAAGAACTGAGCATGGTGACCATGTATAAGTTCATACTTAGATCTTAGCACAAAATAATTCAGTTGAAGTTCCCTGTGTCGGCTGGCCCAAGGTCCCTTTAAAGCAAACACACCAGGGAGGATTCAGTGCCGACAGTTATTTTATTTCATCAGATGAAGCTGATTGACCTATCGGACAATCCGAGACAAACTTGGTATTTGTAATTTTTATAAACTGCCTCTTTTAACTTTAATTGCTCTCTGTGGATCATCCCACATTCTCGGTGCATCTCGACCACTGATTATTAAAGAGCTGTTTCTCAAGTCTTCCCCTCAATGGGGAACATCAGAAACAATGCTTTGAAATACTGGCCTGAGCCGGAGATGAGGCAAGCAAGGTTGGGCTTATTCATCAGCATTCGTCAGCCTCTCTCTCCATTATGCCTGCAATGCATCAGAGCAAGATGAGGCAGGAGCCTAGTGGAAAGATTCATCCATAATCGGCACTTCGGTGCCAGGGTAAACAATGGCATCCCAGAGGGACAACTCGTCTGCATTTGGGCCAGTCGAAAGATCCTGCTAGAAGATAGAGGAGGAGCTGGTGGGAGGGAGAGCCTTCACTGGGTTGTTACACTTGTAGGTTACAATTTCTCACTGGCAAGGTAATTGCCTTCCTATGAGAGCTGAAGTCAGGGACTATCTCCTTGCTCTGGCACTCGGAAGGCCCAGCCCATTATTGCTCCATTTCACAAATACAACAATTCAGAAAGATGAGAGGGGAAGAGAGATCCTTCCAAAGCCACCTTCCAGGAACTGACTGAGAATGACTTTCAGAAATTGCTACTTGACAAGTTTTTGATTGAGAGACCTACAATATAAAAGTCTTTGGAATACCTCTTACATTAAGCCTTATTTAGTCATCTATTCGAAATATTTATACCTGGTTCTGCAGCCTAAAAACCTCCCATAGTGCTTTATATAATAGTAAAAACTTCTGTCACCCCTCTATTTACAATCTAAACAAGATATAGCACAAAAGAAAAAAAAAAAGGAAAAGAAGAGAAGGGGGGAGGCTTTGGTTTATTTTATTAACTCCCCCCTCTTTCCTTCTCTCTGTTTTGTATGTGGTGTTAAAAAAAATCAGCTCTGTTCCATATAATACCCTGACATCCTTCATTGCAGAAATATTTCCATGGTCATTAAAGGAGAATTATCATCCTGGTTACAAGAATTTGCCTACCATTGTTCCTGACCTTGTTCCTCTATTTCTTTCTCTCCCCAGTTTGAAATACTTCATAGCTCTGTTAGAATCAATACTCCTCTTGTTTTTAATCATTGTATTTCATAATTTGCTAAGACGTTTTCTCACCTTCTCCCTGGTTTACAGTAAAAGTATATTTCTATTCCTATGTCATTCTTGCTGTCGTCATTATTCAATAATGATAAAAACTATCATATTACTCTAGGGATATTAATTTGGGAGTAGGTTCTGCTTAACTGAGTATGATTTACTTCTGGGTAAGAGCCTGTTAAAATGAAAGGTACTCTACTTCCTGATTGGTAGGCCATCAGAAAAACACCTTACTTCCATTGGCCCTCTATTTTTTCCTAATAGAATTTTGACATGCAGAAATGGGTAGCAAAACATCTTCTGATAATTTAAATACAACAAACCATCTTTAACTATAATTTTTAAAATCTTCCTGCTGTATGAGATAACTTAACACTGTTACTCTAGATTTTTATGGGGTGCAAATGAATCTTGGGACAGTAGAAGAATGAGACCAAGAAAAACCAAAGTTTGCTGAAAGTACACTTTAATTAACTTGTGTTAGTTTTCAGCAACTGTATAAACTTACAGTAAGAGTTCTAAGTACACATGATGCTAAAATACAATGACTACTTTATATTTGGAAATCCTACTCATTCATCCATCCTGCTCATGCTCTTATGCTTATCGTAGTCAACTAGCTTGAGGCAAGATGGAAGAGATGGCTTGTGGACAAAGTATCCCAGGATAGTTTGAAATGGTGCACCCAGTGATCTTTTCTCCTAGGCCAGGGGTAGGCATCCTTGGCTCTTTTATGACTCGTGGACTTCAACTCCCAGAATTCCTCTGGGAGTTGAAATCCACGAGTCATAAAAGAGCCAAGGTTGCCTACCCCTGTCTTAGACCAACTTCTGATCCCTTTATTTTTTCAGGAGCAGGATCTTCAATTCCCCAGCTCTGTGTGTACAAGTCTGTATGGGATGTGTGGTTGCTTTCTCTTGTCCATTCTGGGAATTAGCCTCCTCCATGGTTTAAAGAAGGAGTCTGGGCCTGGAAATTAGCATATGTCAAGGAATTCGCATTTGCTTCAACTTAGAAAATGTCTGCAGTTTTTAGTTCCTGCACCTGCTTTTGGACATACTACCAGTGGCTTTTTTCTTCTCTCTAGCTGCTCACATTTTCTTTTCATTTCCTATACTTAAGACAATATTGATTTTATATGTGCACACAGGCCTGTAGCCTCAGCCCAGAGTATTGCTTGAAAAGAGAGAGCAAGGCTAGTGAAGGCTGCCAGTGTTTCATTTCCTCCCTCCTCTCTTTTTTCCTTTTGGTTTGTTTACACATACAGACAGAAAGGGTGATCAGCCAATGACAGCAAGGCAGGCAAATACAGAAGCTTCTGGAGAATAGCTGTGCCTGTGAGCTTCGTCCATTTGGATATATTACACCTGTCTACCTATTTGTTTCTTTCATTTTGCAGAAGAGAAGAAGATTCACCCAGAAGAATATTATTCCTTTCCATCTCTATTCTGCCGTTGTTCTGAACACAAAAGGGTTAAAGCTGGCCAATTTTCTTTTGGGGGGGGGTGTCTATGCTAATTTCCTACAGTATGGTTTCCAATGGGTCTAGGAAGTATTATTCTTCTCTCTTACTCATGTATCTTCTCTCCCAACTTTGCCTATCTTTTATCTTGATTTTGCCAGTTAACTGTTTTATGTTTCATGAGGTTTAATTTTAAAAAAAAAGCAAGTTCTACTTCTGCTAGTTGGATGGATATATGCTTGTTTTGATCTAGATATAAAGACTGACTGATGCAAACTAAACTGCAAATTACCCATAGTAAATTTCCAACACTGCGGTGGTCCAGATTTTAATCATTTCTCAGTGATCTGGACTGTTAGCAGTGGCTCTGGCAGGGACTGAGTTTGCTCAAGGTACAGTTAAAGGGAGTAGATAGGGAAGGATACTAAATTGAGCATAGCTTGTTTTAGAGAGAAAGGTATGAACAATGTGCAATGATTCAAAAGCTCCCACAGCTTAAAAAGAAAAGTTGAAATTCAAACATAGAACAATATTTACATCAAGATACAGAACTGGGTGTTTCACTTAGTATTCATTTCAACACAGTGGCTTGGTTAGCCAGTCTTTTTGACCTTGTTTTCTCCTTTAATATTTGCAGAGGTCCTTATGGTAGACAGTAGAACACAAACCAACACCCCCTGATTTCTTTAAGTCTTCACCTGCTGAACAGCTCAGTTTCTGCTCAGACTTCACTCATCCTGACTTACAATTCATATTCTTGACCCATAAACCCAAGCAATCAGTTAAAAAAATATACTTTTCTGCTAGCCAGCCAATACACAAACTTCTTGCTTCCCCCCTCTAAATAGATGCTCTTCATTCCTGTTCCCTTCTTTGATAGATAAATATAAATGGTTTTTGTCAACTCTCTGACATAATGAGATGGTAACTTACTCTTTTGTTTAAGGTCCACTCCAAAGACTACAGTATTGTGGTGAACTGCCATAATGGCATTTGCAAGAGCCAAGGTGATTCTAAATTCTGTTATCAGTGAGCTTGGAAAAATGTCCATGTGGGCTGGTGCACTGTGCAGTGCCTAGATACAGATGGATGGATACTAGATCTGAGTGTTGAAACTTCTCCAATAGACAGCTCAGTTCCTGAGACCAACTTCTTTTGTCTGCTCACAAGAAAATTCCTTTCAGGAAAGATCCCACTGTAATACTCCTGTGAACATTTCCTACTGCCAAGTGAAGTTGTTTTCATTACTTCCTGTTGACCAGGCAGGAAAAGCTATTCAAGGCTGTTTATCACCAGCGAGCAGCCTTGGTCAACAAGTTGTAGTAAAACAGTCTCAGCTCACAAGAAAATGTTCAAGCAAATGCAGGATGGCAGTGCCAGACAAGAAGACCAGTCGGGGAGCAATCAAACATCTATAAGAGATGCTCAGTCTAATAGTTTAGAATAGATGTTTGCAGCATTAGGGTAGTGGGATGGTCCCAAGGAATGGTCTGAAGAGATGTGATAAAGCAAACAGATCAGTATTTAAATGAGGAGGTATCTGGAAGCTACAGTGCCAGATGTCTAGAATTCTACCAGACAGTCGATATTTTTTAAAAGTTTACTCTCCATCCACTTCCACATTCTGGCAGAGCCACTTTGGGTGTGCTTTTTTTTTTTTTTTTTTGTATGGCCTGCTCTGCTTCTGTCTCTTCTCTGGTAAGGCTTTCATATCTGTGCTGTAGGATCCTTAGAGGACAGGAAAGCATTTTCTGAGTACCTCTATTCTTCTGGGATAACAGCCAGCATGCCTGTCTTCTCTCAGTAACTGTCAGTGCAAAATTTAAAAGTTTACTAACAGAGCAGCTAATGTTGCCAGGGCCTGCAAGTAGGAAATCCTCAAATCCCATCTGGGTATATAGGGGTGGAAGGGGAAAAACTGCATATCTGTGTGAAAAAATAGGATTCTCTATATGTTTGATGAGTATGCATGCAACATTGCCCACTATTATAACCTGAATAGTTAGAGATACATTTTGTTCAAAAAAATACACTCCGTTGTCCTCTTTTCTTGGATATTTTAATGGACACCCAGATGGAAGCCCAATATAAAAGAACTGCAGAGTTGGATTTACCAAGAATTGAACTATTAGAACTCCTCACTCCTCAAAACCTTTGTTTTTATCAGCTTTGCCAAGGACCAAACATTAACATTTCAATGATTTATAAGAGGGGGATGATTGTTTCACACTGCGGTTCCACCACAGGGAGTTACCGAATTGACTGAAGAATGTCTCCATTTTGAAAAATGATTACATGGTATCAGGCCTTTGAGGTTGAACAGGCCATAAAAACAGACATCACAAAGATTTCAGGAATGTTACTTTATTATTGGTTATAGTACCAGAACCTTTAAGAAACTTAAATTATTCTTTGCCCTATTTTAAGAAAATAAAGGAAGGTGGGGCTATTTTGAGTTTCTTTCCCATGCTTTCCATTCCCCCCCCCCAGGAATAAATTGCTGTTTCACCTCCCTTAATGATTCTTTCCTTCCAGACTCATCTCTACATTTTTTTACATCAGGTCCCGGCACTGAGTTGAGCAAAAAAGCAATAGCAAACTTGAAAACTGGGCTGCAGAGAGCATAAGATAACTAACATATAATAAACACCTTGACAAAGATGCCATCTTGATATGTTCTCTTTCCTACAACTTCTTTGGATGTGTTGATGTGCATACATTTCATCATATTTCTAGTTTAATCTGCACAACCAGGACAGAACAGAAAACAGCTTATGGATGTGCTTCAGTAGCTCCCATTCTACAACCTGTCTTTCTCCTTTTGAAGTAGTATGATTACCTTTCTCAGTGGCAGAAATATTTAAGGAAGAATCATAAGGAAAGCACTGTGGGATGGATTTACAGAGAGACCACCATTAAATAGCACTTGGCTGATTAATTACTTCAGACCAGCAGGAGAACCCAGCAACAGATCATAATGTTATTATCCACCATTATTCTTCACTGATCAAAGGCAAGCATTTCTTTCTCTCACTCTTCCACTGAAGTCCCATAATGAGATTTACCTGCAGTGAAAGATCCAGACCTGCATTCTTAAAACTAAGGGTTTCTACTGTAATATAATGCAAAAGAGGAATGAAGCCTGTTCCGGGTACCAGCTGGAATCAAGGCAACACCTGACAGTGTCAGTTCTCAACTTTGTCTTGCCAAAGCATTTACTTCTCTGCCATATCAATCTAACTGGGGCAGTAAATCAGAAGCCAATGGGGCCTCATGTCTCCAGGCTGTGTGAAGCAAACAGCAAATATATCTGTGCAGTGTTAGAAGGGGCAATGTTTTCCCCCTTTCATCCCAGTCACACAGGAGGTGTACACTCCTGAAAACTTGTGCTGATATGTTGAGCTAGCATGTTTTTCAACCCAGCTGACAGTTAATATGAACCCACCTTGGGGAATGGTAGATGAGTGTTGTACTAAGCAAGAAAGTGCCATTGCAAACTGTTAAGTCCGGAGAATAATGGCGCTTGAGACGAAGCATTTCTAACAAGTCTTTATTCTCTGCTTCCAATCTACGAACTTGGGCTCGTCTCCGTGCGTCCGGAGATAAATATGGAAGACTAGGGGCCCGTTAAGGTTGGTTAGTGTTCCGCCAGAAAAGGGTGGAACGCGTACGCGCGTTCCGGCCGCGGTGAGTCAGAGGTCCCGGGCAGCTTTTGCAAATGCCCGGGACTCTTGCAACGTCCCGAGCCTGCTTTTGCAGGCTCAGGACACAACACAAACCTCTTTCTTTCTTTTTTCTCTTCCTCCTTGAAAGAAAAAGGAATAATTAGTCTTTCTTTGAACTTAAGCAATTAGTCTTGATTCTTGAAGGCTGAATGCCTAAATATCTGGATAACTATGAGATTAATAACAACAACAACAACAACACCATTGGCATTGGCAAATTCACCATCAGTCAATGGCAAAAGGCAGCTTTATTTGAAACAGCTTACATCCTATGATGATACCTCTAACAGCATCAAACATCAACATCTGCCTATCCAGGTCCTTGGGACAGACTTGATAGCTGGATAAAAATGCCAAATCCAGTCTGAACATCTGGCTGACTGTGCAATGATCCATAATAATGATATTGAACAGATATCAATAACAAGTCTGGATAGCAGACATGGCAATACTTGGAGACAGCACAAGAGAAAAGAAAGAACTGGAGAAAATTACAAAGATCTGCAAATAGAGGTGGCAAATTTAAAGTAAAGATAGTACCAATAATAATAGGTGCTTTGTGTGCAATCCCAAAACAATTGGAGCACCACTTGAACATCATCAGCATTGACAAAATCACCATCAGTCAATTTCATAAGGCAGCTTTACTTGGAACAGCTTACTTCCTTTAACACCATCAAAAGAACAACACCTGCCAATCTCAGGTCCTTGACAAATCCAGTCTAAACATCTGGCTGATTGTGCGGCAAACCAATAATACAAAACAATAACTCTCTGTATGTCAGATAAATGTTATAACCACTTTGCTATCGGAATACGATTGACAATAGCTGCAGCAGAGATAACAAAGTTGCAGAATGGAAATCACTGTTGAGGAGAAGCCATTCCTTACCACTGCGGAATGAAAAACTGGATATCACCTATCCAGATAGTGGGCTAATTCTTCTCATTTTGCATCTATTCCCCTCTTCCCTTTCCAGCCTCTCAATTCCTTTCTTACCATAGGAGTATTTGCCTGCATATATATGCAAATTCCCCAGTTACTCAAATTCCTTAAAAGACATTCATATGTTAATTAGTGGTAATCACACAACATATTGAGAAAAACTAAATATTTGGTAGGGATTGGCCTACTTCATACGTACTTGCATGCTGATTCCCTGTGTGGGGAATCTATTTTCAGCTTTCCAGTATATCCCATTGTTACCCCTGGGTTGGTCAAGTGCAGATTCTCCTCACTGCATGATGGATTCAGGCTCTGCAGTGAAAGGATTAGGCTGCTGTTCGCAGCTGAGAAAGGAAGGAAGGAGGCTTCTCTTCCATTTCTTCTGTCACCTCCCTTGCAGATTGAGGTGCCATTACATCTCAGCAAATAGCTTCTGGTTATTTTCATTGGTCTCTCTGCCGGAAGGCCACGGAAGAGGCTAAATCACTGCACAGACCAAATTGTTTTTATATACTCCAGTGATAGTGTGTAAGTGATGGTTTTTAAAAGCCATGTTGATCTATTTGGGCTTTATAGAAAAACATTAGGAAATATATGTCAGATTGGACTGGAATCGTTGAAGTGCTATCTACTCTGCCAAGGCGTTTTCAAGAAGAGCCTGTGAAATATTTCAACATCAAAAATTGCAGACGGATTTTTTTTTAGTTGCTCTTTCCTCCTTATCAGACTATTGTCTGACACTTGGCACTTTTCATATTAAGGAGTGTTGCGTGCAGGAATATATCTATGTGACAAGAGTGCTTCTCCTTGATAATACTGAAGGGAGAAGAGAAATGTGGTGCCACAAAGATATTGAGCGGGTTGCTCAAGGAGATATTATTTAGGAGACAATATTTGCACCAAGGATGCCACGGATATTATTTAACCCAGTATTTTTCAACCTTGGCAACTTTAAGACCTGAGGACTTCAATTCCCAGAATTCCCTGGCCAGCCTATGATTTAACCCCTTTGTCTCAGGATCCTTACCTCCCAAGTATTCAATTCCCTTCAATTTCTGTAGCACAGATTGCGGATGGCATCATTACAGTCTCTAGCTGAGATTCTTCTCTTATTTCCCACCTGCCTGGCATACTCTCTTCTCCTTTTGCATAATGGATCAGTTGTGAGTAATGGGAAATGGCAGGGCAGCCAAGCTGGCTGGCAGATCTTAATGAAGAATATGGAAATCTCATCAGTCCAATCAGGCCAGCAAATGAAACTGTTTTCCTCACCCCACCCCCTCAACTACCACTGATGTGAGCAGAAAACTAACAAGGCATTCAGTCCCAGTCTTGGAGTGCTTCTGCCTTTTTTTTTTATTGACAACCTGGCTGTAAATTTCAGTTTGGGGCGAGGGCAGCCTTTGGCCCTATTTCCTGAGTTTCCCCTGAGCAATTTTTGGCAATTAGTAGAGTCTGGAAGCTTTCTGGTGTGGCCTTTCAGGCAGCCGCTCCCCGAACAGCAGCTGAACATTGCTTGCCATCTTCTTTGAGCTGATGTAATCTTTTGACACAGAAGATTAATGATGAGTAAGAGGGTACCAGCTATAGAGATGAATTGCTTAGGAGTAATCCCCAGCCAAGTACTATAGCAGGATTCCTGCTATGGCATTTCGTGCCAGCTACAAGTCTCATTCACACCCTCTTTTTGCATATTATGCTGCTTCAAGTATGTTTATCACATTGATGAAGTTGGGCATCTTTTCATGTCCTTGATTTATTGTACCTGGGCATGGTGTTCATCTTCCCTGGAATATTATTTGAATGGGGTAATTTGGCTAATTGCTGTCATCAGAACTTGGGCAATAGGGCTAGGGATGGAGAATAAAACATTTAGTAATAAAATCTGGGAAGAAAAAGCTGAAAGTCAACAGAGTAAGCCTTTGAGTGAGAATGATTGCCTCTCTCTTTTTAAAACACAATATCGGCTTTCACAAGATAGTAATCTAGGTGTAGCTTACTGTACATGGTGTAACTCTGGTCATCTCGATGCAATTTTCAATTTTACCCATGGCAATTAGCTCAGGACAGAGATGTCAGCCCAAGAGACATTTGTGGTAGGAAAGCAGACCAGTCCACTGAAGCACAGGCGCCCCACCATCATTGACCTCTTTACTGGTTTAAAGTTTATTAAGCTGTACTTTGTTTTATCCCACAGTGATGTCCATTTTTTGCTTTGCCATAAGGAGTAGCTTAACCTTGGGTGTATCACAGCAGGATAACTGCAGTATATACTATACAGAATGATTGGGAAGGACAGAAGTTCTGAAATGCACAAAGATAGCATGGAATTTCCATGCTGAAGCAGCTATTCTAATGTCTTACTAGTGTCCGGGCATAATTCAAAAGACTGATAAAAATATATAAAATTGAAAAGCTTGGGACCGACCTATGTGAGGTTTTGATCTTGCCCATGTGGCCTATCTATCTGCTGAATTAGTTTCAAAGTTCCTATTGGGTATCCTTCCATTTCAAAAATAAACTTAGTAAAGATTAGGAAAGTAATGCATAACTTAAAATCTTTAAGGCCACATAAGTCTTCTAAAAGCCTAGGGTGTGGAATATAGAATGTGCTTAAGAAAGGTCATTGTATTTTAAGTTATCATGTGCCAGAAGGACACTGACTAAACAAATTTTGACTGTTTAATCTGAATTAACTTAACTCAAATATAAATTTGATTCTGGTTTGATATAGTTTGACCCTAGCCCTAATTGTACTGAGGTTTTAGTATGTGGTCCCCAGCATGTTGCTCAAAAGCCATCAATTGTGCAAACTTTGAACAAATAATGGCCCTAACTAAGGCTTCAAGAAAGAAAATTTAGATTAACCATTGATAGGATTTGTATCTCTCTCATTGAAGCAGGGAGGAAACACAGATGCTTCCATGAAGTATTGTGTTACCTCAATTGTCACTTTACAAAGCTAGAAGATGCTAGAGAAGGCAAGTGACCTTTCCTCCCACTGAACTTGCCAAAACATTGGTTGAACTGTGCCAGAGAAAGCAAGCTGCGCATCCTCCAACAACAAAGCATTGAGTGAATGAGGCCAGAGAAGCTGAACTGTGCTAATCATCATTCTGGTTTGCAAAACAAAGCAAGGGGCCCTTCAGCTTCACAAGGTTTGTCAAAGTGCTTCGCTTGAATCACCATCAAGCTAAAGCAGCCTTTCAAGCATTTGCATAGATCTGTTGTATAGTTGCTTGGCCCTGCCCTCAAGGGAGAGACATCCAATGACAATCAGGAATGCCAGCCAGAGCAGTAAATCCCATTGGTCCCTTTCATTACAGCATTTGGGTGGGTCATTAGAGATGATCCAAATGTCTGCTGGAACAAAATACACAGAAAGCAAAATATCAAATTAATTAGCATAATATACATTTATTAGCTGAATCAAAAAATCATGACCTGCACAGCAAAGAAGTTGTGCAATTTGTTCACATGTAGGGATTAGTTTTCTGTATTTTGAGTAAATGAAGGATGAGCTGAGTGACCAGGACCTGGGTATGGAGACTGTTGTTGTTTTTTAACCGGATGCTTTATTACCTAGCCAAATGATGCTAGTATCTGCTCCCATTTTAGCACAGGAGAAGCAGATAACGTGGGACTGCATCTTAATTGCCTTCCAATGTTCTGGCATCTTCTTTCAAGTATACACTTCAGAAGAGCATAATCTAGAGCAGAGATCCACTGCATAATATATGTGTGGGTCATGTGTATAAGATTCTTGAGAATTCTGTTTGTTTTTGTAAAAGAAAATAAGAGTTTGACTTTCCCCTTTTATTTTTGATTGGCTGTTTATAATAAACTTGACATAGGGCGCAGTAAGTACAGTATATGGCAGAAAATAAATTCTGTTTTTTATCTATGTTATTCAAATTGAAGAATCACATTTTTTGAATTTATTTTAAAGCACTTCCATTACTTTAAGCTCTCTCTCCTTCCTTCCTTCCTTCCTTCCTTCCTTCCTTCCTTCCTTCCTTCCTTCCTTCCTTCCTTCCTTCCCAGTGACATCTCTCTGAAAAGCACTGTGGTCTCAACCCAAATCTTATTAAACACCTTGTTTTTTTCTTCCATTCTTGAACAAAGAACATGAGTTCATAGACATCCATATTATCTAGATACATTTTGTAATCATTGCTTCAGGCTTGGAGAATTCCCATTTTGCATGTCTTTTCAGAGTGATTCTTGCTGCAATCAACCAATTTCCTATTATGAGTTAATCCAGTGAGTGATCATAACAAAGATCCAACAGAAGTGCTAAAAAGGCTAAATATAAACAGTGAGTGATTTTTTTGATTTTTTTTCAACCAAATATGAAAACAATCTGTTCTGATACAGAAATTCCAGTACTTACCAATCAGGATATGATCATATATCTTCTGTAGTGTGTAATAATACTTAGAATTTCACAGACGGATTATCCTGGGTCCTGTTTATGTTTAAATATTCCACCTCTCTATTTTGATCATACTATCACACTTCCTCCTTTAAGTCTATCAGGATAGCCAGCCACAAACTTGGAAGGAAGCACAGTGGCAAAGCCCTTTTTGCATGGGAAAAGTTTTCCATTCAATATTCCTTATCTTTAGCTAGCAGAATTAAATAGCAGCAGGTAACGTGAACCTAAACCCCCAGAATGTTGCTGCCAGTCAAAGTAGACATTAGGCTAGAAAGACAAAAGGTCTTCTCAGTGTTGCTGTAATGGATCCTATTAATCTGCTCAGTGACAAAAGTAAAAGAAGATTGATTCATGAAGTTTATGGCCTCCATTGTGGGGATCAGAGTATGGGAAATAAACAAGATGGGCCTGCACTCATGGTGCAGAAAATATACTAGTTGATCAATATATATTTCAATGAATCTCCAAACCTGGCACAATCTCTAAATGGTAGAGTTAATTGTGATATCTTTCTGCATATTTGAATGCAGAATTACTATTATGTGCAAATGTTTACAGACTGAAAATTATCAAACAGTGTATTTGGCAAGGCCAAGAATTTTGATACCCTTTTAATTAATCCCTGTATTATCTCCTTTAGCAGAAATAACAGTTTCCACATATTTCTCATTGCCAATTGCTGTTCTTTTTCCCCCCATCCTTCCTTGCAGAACTCTTATTTCAGTAATTGTTTAAAGTATGGAGAAGAAACTTGTAAAATACTAACTGAAATGATCTCCAGACCTTGCGTCTGCCACGTACATTTCTCTTATTTTAAATCCATAAAAACTGCACATACAAATTTGCAGAAATATGTCATGTTTAACTTTGACCATTTAGGGCAGGGGTGTCAAACTCAATTTCATTGAGGGCTGCATCAGCATTGCGGTTGCCCTTGGGGGGGCCAGGTAGGTGCAGCCAGGGTGGGTGCGGCCTACTGGGTGGGCATGGCCAGCTCTACATCGTTCACGTCAAGGGGGCCTATGGGGGCCTGGGCAGGAGTGGGACAGATCTGAGGGTCTCTGGCAGAAAGGGGTGGGACCGGGGCAAGTGCCAAGGCATGGTCCATTTCTTCATTCCTCACAAAGGATGACACCTCCCCAGCATGCACCCAGGAGGCGGGGCCGACACAGCAGGGGCTGGTTCCTCGCTGTTTCTAGATGGCCTTGTGGAGCTAAGACTGAATGCGTTTCAGCATAGATGGCCACCACAAAATTGTACATTGGCTCCCGGCCGGCCTGGGCCAGGGCCAAGGCAGTAGGGGCCGTTCCCTCACTGTTTCCAGGATGGCTTTGCGGACCACATGAAACCACTTCGCGGGCCGCATCCGGCCCCCGGGCCTTGTGTTTGACATGTCTGGTTTAGGGGTTTGGTCATCCCAAAGGTGCTTTTCAAAAGGCAACTGGAATTTCTTTGTTTTCCTTGAAGACGTTTCACTTCTCATGCAAGAAGCTTCTTGGATGAGAAGTGAAACATCTTCAAGGAAAAACAAAGAAATTCCAGTTGCCTTTTGAAAAGCACCTTTGGGACAATGATGACCTGTATGACTAAACATCTCCATAGACATATAGGGATTTGGTCATTTTCTGCTCATTTAGGGATTTGGTGAAACATACCATTTGACAATTTAAGGGGCTCCTTAAATTTTGCCTACAACTGATGGGATGATTCTAATGTTTAGAGTACAGAAGTTGAGGAGCAGAACTTTTCAAAACAACAGAAAGGCAAGAATTGCACTTCATGTGCACCATATGTTACATATATGTACACCTGCTCATAAATCCAAGTAAATAAATTTGGTGATATTGAAGGAAACATGTGGAAGATTTTTTTTCCAAAAGCAAATTGCAGTTCCTTCAGTGAGAAAATAATGGATTTTAAGATGCCAAGCATAGTTTTCTAGGATATTTCTAAATACATTGCTGACAACCTTTTCTTAAGGAAGATGAAAAAAAGAATGCAGACTTCACATGGAAGGAGGTAGAAGAGGATCTGGTATCCTTGACTTGATAGTAATCCGTTGCATCCAAAGTGGAGAAAGCAAGAACCTTGGGGAGCACATGATGCTAGAATTCCTGATTCTAAGATAAATTGAAGTTGAGCATGGTCAAACATGCATCTTATATTTCAGGAGAGCACGTGTTTAAATTCAGATTGATAAGATGAATTCCATGGCAAAAGATGCTAATAAGAAAAGAATGGTCAATAGTGTCTTTAAAATGAGAAATTCCAAACCCAAACATTGCAGTAAAATCCATCCACACATGGATTATTGGGAAGGGTTAATGAAACATAGGGATTTTTAATTGTCTTTTCCCCCCAGAATTTTACATTAGGCTTGGTGGTGCAAAAAGTAGAAAACAATTAGGCCAGATGTTATAGACATGTTGAATGATTCAGACTCAGCTCATTTCCTCACTGGTGACTGCCAATGTGTTTTCCCACCATCCAGCTCTTGTTATAATGAGGACAGCTTTAAATTGCCCCTGGTGATAGCCAGGTGATACTAGAAGACATCTGTAAATCACTGGCATGGAAGTGGCCTCCGTCTACAAATGGAAACAGCAAGCATAACATATTAGTCCATAGTAATATTTGCAAATATCAAATGATACATGTTACTCTGTGACCAAAAAGCTAGACTTGAGTCCCTCTCCCTAATACTTTCTAAAATTATACAGGATTTCTAGAAATTAGACCTGTCTGTTTTCTTAAGAAAAATCCAGGGGACTTAGCCTAGAAGAGACCAACATAAAGAGAAACATAAACAATCTTTCTATCAGGAAAGGAGAAAAATAATTTTAGGAGAAGCAAGGCAACAACATAAAAAACAAAAACAAAAGTCAATTGCAGCCAGATTGAAATGCATTATTTAATGGTAGAAAAACTGAACTTTTTAAATACCAATTTAATAATAAATAAATTGGATGATTATTGCTAACTGGAGCAGCTAGATACATTATTTTCCAAGTAACATTGTAAACAATAATAGCTTGTCTGAGAGAATGGGACACCTAATATTCAGAAGGAAGCTGGCTCCTCTTTGTGACAGTTCCACTTGTAAACTTTACATCACCTTTTGCTTTGTAGATATTGCAATCATCTATAAAGGAGTATTTTGGGTGCGTCTGCTCTTGGTCAATTCCAAATTATTGGAGCATATTTCTACTACATGTATGGAATTTTTAAAGTTTTGGGTTCATGGGAGCCATGGAGTAGATTTATTAGAAACATACCAGCAATAGAATAAACAAATCTGCACAAATCAAATGTATGCTTCCATATCTCCTCCTTTTTCTATAGGATTCAATGACAATTGTTAGAAGCAATGACTAATATTCTTGTGTGAAATCCGGTTGCTTCCCTAAACATGTTTTGTTTTATCGACAAAGTTAAATGAAATTAAAACTGATCTAAAGGAAATGATGAAAGTTGAAGGGTGGGGGTGAGGGAGGGCAAAGAAAGCTTCAGAAAAGGTTTAGAATTTTTTGTTATCATGAACTGCTGGTTCTGGTACTAAAGGAATCAACAGACATAAATTTCCAAAGTGTGGAATTTATCAGGAGCAGCTATAAAACTGCTTTGATAAATGAGGAGATAGATGATGAGTCATACCCTGCTTAAAAGACAAGCCAACTTGATGTTGCCAACTTAAAGAGAAGCTGGTGCATTAGAAAACATAATAGGAAAACAAACGTGAATCAGTAAAATGCCCCAAATCAAAAGAAATTCAGCTTTCTTGTATACAAGGTGAGGCATTTATTTTTTAAAAATCCCCACAGAGTTGAGGCACAGAAATTACAGCTTGAAAATGCAAAGCATGCCATTTGTTGGAAATATGATGTTGTTTATGTGTCTGGGTTTTTCATTTGTTTGATGTGTTTGCTACATTTTTATCTGCTTGTCGTCAGGCTGAAGAGCAAATCAAGGAATTGATGAGGCTGTTTTGCTGCAGTACGGCAATTAACTTCATTAATAATGATAACGATCTTACATTTATAGACAGAAAGATTTATAAATCATTCCTGCCATTGCTGAAATGCAGAAATCTTAACGGTCTGGGGGTGGGGGACTGGGGGGGGGCAGAATTATGCATTTCAAAGCCATCTGCAACCTTAAACAACTTTTCAGTACAAAATATAAAAATGCTTATAGAATCCAGCTGAAAGTATAATCTAGTTTGTCTGCGGTAATTTGTATGTTTTCAACAAAAATATTCTACTAATTGGAAAGAAGAATGAGTTAAACCACACTCAGGTAAACTCCATGTTAAAGTCTCTGCAGCATTTGCTATTGAGTCTTGCACAAATTGAAAATATACAATATGAAATCAGTACTGTCCCATTGATGTATCCAATCCATTCCCATTAAATTGCAGCCGCTCTATGTCAGTGTTGGGAATCATGTGCTTTTCAAACTACAGAATGCATCTCAAACCCTTATGAATAAACAAGAGCATAATCATTATCTCATAAATCATATGCAGCTCAGTATTTATTCATGTTTTTGCAGTGCTTTTCCCTGTTCAGCCTTCCACATATTTTATGTCTTCCAAGGTACCTGCAGTTTTTCTAACATTTGTTATTAATCTGAAATGTTTGCTGCTTCTTTGGAAGCTGCTACTTTATAATCAGGCTTTTAAAATACCTTAAAAGTTTCTGTTTGGAATGGGAAAAAATATTATTTTTATTTCTGCTCCATAAACTTTGGCTTAAAATATGGCCTAGAGAATAATAGAA
>NW_015388189.1:159464-204097 GCF_001527695.2 Protobothrops mucrosquamatus | reverse complement strand
GGAATGTTATAATTAGATTGGTTCTATATTTAAATCATCACAATACAATGCAGAATTTTTACAGCTTGCAAAAGCAACTGAGCTATGCCAGATTAACTTTTAATGCTCAGAGTGATGACAATGTGGGCTAAGGGTCTTTCAATATATATAACGGTGTCTGTTTCAGCATAAATATAGCTTTTTACATCAACCTTTTTACTTGTGATCTACTATAAACATTTAGACAAACTTCTTCTCATATAGTCAGGAAAAAAATTCTGCTTCACCTGCCATGTGGCTTCCCAGAAAGCCATCGACCGTTGTAAACAGCGTCCTTAAGCCGAGGGTCTTTGTAGAAGGTATATTTTGCGTTCCTTGAAATAGGGGGCTCCTGCCTCTGAAGGCTTCCGCTAACACCACAGGGAGGCAAATCAGATGTCCCTTTTAAGGCCTGATCTATAGCTTGGCTTAGAGATTTCAGCCACTTAGTCTGAAACAGAGTGAAAAATAGTCAAAGGCTTTCTGATGCCTATGTTCTTCTTCTTTCTCTCGTTCTATATCTCTTGCAGGAATTCCTTGGAACGGGTATGACACAGATACTGATGTCATGGAATTCATACATACCAACAATGGTGGATTGTAGAATATAAACATTCCAGTACTTTTACTCCTTTTTAAAAATCAGAATTGAATTTTAACCTTATCAGTTACATAGGTCCAATATACAATGGTATCCCAGACATTTCTTCCTACATAAATTATTTAAAGTATAACCATTAACAATCTGTAATGTAATTTGTGACGTTCCTGGCCTATATGGTAAAGAGCTCAGTCCAGCTATGAGTTGTGGGTTACCATTTTAAAATAAATGCTGAAAGATAGGTAATGTGGTTATTTAATGTTTAGCAGTTCTGAAAGTACATAGGTTCACACTACTAAAATTGTTACATTCTGTCCCCTTGTTTTAAAAATTAAAGGATAAAATAGACCTGCTTAATATGCAATAGGCTTAACACAGTTGTTTAGCTTTTAACCACCACTAAAAAAAAGTTATGAAGACCCTCTGAAGGGGTAATCCCACCTCAAAAAAAAAAGGGGGTTGAAAAAGGTGAGATCCCTGTTTGCTAAGCAGTTACCTCTCCTGATCTTATCAGCTATTTTCCAAAAATGGGATGTTGGATATTTAGATTGCACACTGATTCTAGAGGAAATCTACACAATATAATGATTTTTATTAGGTTGATCTGAAATAAGCACAGATCATAAAAACACGCTTCATACCAATTTCAAAGAATGGAACGGAAAAAAATATTGAATCGGCTCTAGAAAGCAAGCCATGCTAGAAAATGGAAAAGTCATTAATGCATCTAATGAACTGAATGGAGGGAAGGGGCAAAAAGGGTCCTACCTTTTCTTGTGGGCTTGATGAAATGAGAATAAACTGTTCTTCAGGTGTAGTGATTCTCAAACCATTCCTAGTGCAAAGAAAATAAACAAAGAGTTTTGCAAATGTTAATCCAGAGAAATGACTACATTACCTTGTTTTCATATAAAAAACCCAAGACTCATTTGTTCTCCCTTTCCTCTTCAATTCACTGTAATTAATGCATATTAAAATATCCAAGGAACAAACTTTGTCATCTTCCCTCCAGTATTGACTAAATATAGCAATTCAGACTTCTGTTTTACTATGGAATTTTTATTCCAGGGGGACACAAGACGGAGACTAATTCTGCAACAGTTCCATTCCATTTCAGAATTCCTAGAGGAAAACAGGCAAAGCTGCTGCAGCTGGATGCTGTCCTCTCCATGCCACACCTGCTCCACCGGACTATTAACACGACGTGTTCTGTGTGAAGCATCATTAAAACAAACGTACTATTGATTCTGTCTACATGATTGCTTATTTTGATTGACAGGATTTGCATTCTGAAAAACAAGATGCAGTAAATAAATATTTTTTCTTGTTAAACAATTGCATGAGCAATTGTTAGTGAAGAATGTATGCAGTCTGCAAATACAGGCAGTCCTCGGCTTACGACCATAATAAAGCCCAAAATTTCTGTTGCTAAGCAGGACACTTGTTAAGTGAGTTTTGCTCCATTTTACGACCTTCCTTGCCACAGTTGTTAAGTGAATCGCCGTCATTGTTAAGTTACTAAAGCAGGTGTTAAGTGAATCTGTTTCCCATTAACTTTGCTTGTAAGAAGGTCGCAAAAAGAGATTACATGACTCCAGGACACTGCAACCATCATAAATATGAGTTAGTTGCCAAGCATCTGAATTTTGATCATGTGATCATGGGGATCCTGCAATGGTTGTAAGTATGAAAAACAGTCATAAGTCATTTCTTTCAGTGCCTTTGTAACTTTGAACAGTCACTAAACAAACTTTTAAGTCATGGACTACCTGTAGACTATATAAAACTAAATACCTTTACATCTGAAGTGTACATTAAACTGTTTCATAGATGCAGCATGTTTACACTTAAAAGCCCATATTAACAATTGTTGTGTCGGTTGATACAAGCCTAAAAAGGGCCAGATTCATAACTATAAGAATTTAAATTCTATTATGAGTATGAAGGCAGGTTCAAGAGCAAACAGAGATGGGCTGCAAAATAAGTTTTAAAAGAACCAATAATTTGTTAACTAGTCCAAACTTAATAGAAGGCAGCTGAAAAATACTTACATATTTCCAGACTCTTCTGAAACAGGTTCTACCCACAGGGTAGACAAGGAAAAAATATGGTGAGTTGAGAACTATAACCAAAGAAAAAAAAAGAAAAAGAAAAGGTCAGTCTTCGTATTATGATTATGCCCATATTATGTAATATAAGGTTCAGTCCATGGTCTTTGCTTGGGCTTGGGCTTTCAAAAACCTTCTGGGTACAATTCAAGGTGCTGGTTGTTACCTATAAAAACCTTTTGTGGTATGGGATCAGGATATCTTAAAGCCAGTTTCGCTCTACCAGCCCTCCTACTTGTGTAGGAGAAGAACATGCTCTGGGTTCCTTTGAATAAAAAATGCCATCTTATGGGACCCAAAAAGTTGTGGCACCTGGCTGCTGGAACACCTCCCCCCCCTTAAGATTAGGCTGTCCCCACACTTGGCCTTCTGGAAAGCAGCCACGGCCTGGTACACTGTTGAGGCATTGAATGGCTGGTAACTGTTTTGAGGTTTTTATTCTCAGCTGTCTTTTCTTGCTTTAAGATTATTTGGGGGGTTGTTTCTGAAATATTTTTAATTGTTGGTTTAATTTTAAATTCTGTTTGTTGCCCAGAATCCCTCAGGTGAGAGGGACAGCCGTATTAAACAAACTTTAGTTTGACTGTGACATTCAAGTTGCACTGCAACCTGTGCATTACTGTTATCTGTACAAAGAAAAACTCTGATCCATAATTCAATGATGTCCTCTGTTTTTAACATGCCTGATTAACAGCAATTGACAAAGATGGGGAAAAAAGCAGAAGCAGCATTTGGTCTCTCTTTTGTGATAAATTACTCACAAGTTAGAAGATCTGAATAACTGGACTGGATATTAAAAAGCATTCAGAGGGAAGAGAGGGAGGGAAGGAAAACAAAATCTATTTTTGAACTGTGTTTGGAAACCTACAAACTAATGAACTAGCCTATATTCATTTTATATTATTCCAGAAAATAGAAAAACCTTACCTCATGCCAGGCAGAACATTTTTAGTAACAACATAAGTAAATTACTTTCCTATATGTTCTTCTACAGATACTGAACATTTCTCTATTGGGGATACAGATAGATTTACAGATACATTTAGTTGGCCAGGAGGCGCATGTTGTGGGGCCCATCTGCTTAGGGGTTTCATCTTGCAGATAAAGAGCCTTTTCTATGCCTTTTCATTCTTTGGCCCACCCTTTGGAACAAGGTGAGACTGGCCCTGACCTTACTGACCTTCTGGAAGGCCCTCAAAAACTGGTTGTGTGATTAGGCCTGGGGATGTGAAAGTTCTGAAATGCGGTCTTCTGTGTTTTTGTTTTATTATAGTCTTAACTGTTTTAATTGTATTTTAATAGTCTTGTTACTTTAAATTTTGATTGCTGAGTTTTTGTTATAACTATGTGCACTGCCCAGAGTCAGATAAGCAAGATGTGTAGCTATATAGTATATATGGAATACGTATACTGTATAAATAAGCATGCTTTCAATTTGAAAGCTTCCCTTGTGCTAGGAAGAGAGGACTACCTCATCCTTCGAGTACAGACCTGAGCATGGACTAAGGCATCATTGAAGAGGATAAACCAATTCACTGAAAATCTCCCAGCATGTTGCAGGGACAATCCTCGATTGCTGCTTTCACAGATTAGTCGCCGCTCAGGTTTCCTCAAGGAATCCTATAATTGAAAAGAAATACAAGACAATATAATAATAATAATGATGATGATGATGATGATGATGATGATGATGATAAAGTTGGAAGGGAGCTTAGAGGTCATCTAGTCCAACCCCCTGCTCAGGCAAGAAACCCTATACCATTTCAGACAAATGGCTGTCCAGTCTCTTCTTAAAAACTTCCAGTGTTGGAGCATTCACCGCTTCTGGAGGCAGGTTGTTCCACTGATTAATTATTCTAACTGTCAGGAAATTCCTCCTTAGTTCTAGGTTGCTTCTCTCTTTGATTAGTTTTCATCCATTGCTTCTTGTCCTGCCTTCAGGTGTTTTGGAGAACAGCTTGACTCCCTCTTCTTTGTGGCAGCCCCTGAGATATTGGAACACTGCTATCATGTCCCCCCTCGTCCTTCTCTTCATTAGACTAGACATTCCCAATTCCAGCAACCGTTCCTTATATGCTTTAGCCTCCAGTCCCTTAATCATCTTTGTAGCTCTTCTCTGTACTCTTTCTAGAGTCTCAACATCTTTTTTACATCGTGGTGACCAAAACTGGATGCAGTATTCCAAGTGTGGCCTTACCAAGGCATTGTAAAGTGGTATTAATACTTCACGTGATCTTGATTCTATCCCTCTGTTAATGCAGCCTAGCAGTGTGTTGGCTATTTTTTAACAATAGGTAAGGCAATTCATGCTAGGAATTTGCAATGCAGGGCTGGTGGAGTTTGAATTTATTTGCATTTAAACATTATAAGTATAATATTATAATATAATGATGAATCATAATTAACAAGATGCCATTTTTTAAAAACTAGAAGAATTATCTTCATGAGAGTAGAAACAGAAAGTATTACAATTTGTGCTAGTAAATAATATCAGCTCCTAATAGATAAACGTACTGTCATTTTCCCAGGAAACGTTTTCCAGAAACCCAGGGTATATTCAGCTTCTTTTCGTTTCCTACTGAGATGGACAGCCAGAGATTCATAAGAAGAGCTGGAATCATGAAGGCTTTGATATTCTGGAGATGTCTACAGAGAAAGAGAAGAAATGGAGACTGACTAATATTCCGCAAAGCTATCCCAATATTTTGATATAAATGACTTCATATTGTAGTATTAAAAAAATCTGTATTTAATACATCAGTGAAGTTAGAACAGCTGGATAAATAAATTTACCTTCCATAGTACTGGAGCTATAGTGACGTATTAGATAAATTAATGAAAGGCTTTCAATCTACTAAAGCCAGGATGTTAGCAGTATTTACAGTATACTTAAAAAGTTTATACAGTACACAATTTTTGCCCCAGCAGGTGGCAGCATCTAGCAGTCTTGTCTGGGATCAGAAAAAAACAGAGCAGCCAGTTAGTACTTGGAAGGGAGATTTCCAAGAATTTTAGAGATAAACAAGTCTGCAATTGGGGGGGGGGGGGGAGTAGGCAGTGACAAGCCATTTTTTTTTTAGTGCTGCCAAGGAAACCCACATAATATGTCTGTGAAATCACCAAGGGTTGATGTCAGCTTTACAGAAATTTTATAATTACCATTTGTAATATTCTGGAAACATCCTTGGGGCTCATAAAGTCTGCTGGTTTCAGCATGATTTGCAGCAAAGTAAATTTTTTAGCTGCCACCTAAGAAGATCAGCTCTATTTTCTAAAGAGGCTTAAGGGTAACCTAAACATTGCAGCCCTTGTTTCAAGTTCCATGTAGCAAATTTACGTGCAACCTGTACAGTGGTGGGATTCAAATATGTAAACAACCGGTTGTCTGTGTGGATGCTGCTTCCAGAAGTCCATTCTGTGCCTGGGCAACAAAAAATTAGCTACCGGTTCTGCCGAAGTGGTGCGAACCGGCTGAATCCCACCACTGAACCTGTAGCATTAGTGTAAAATCTCAGTTTAACAGGCTGTTGTGAAGCAAAGGGTGCCTGTGAAGGCTGAAGTTCTGCTAAATTCCAAAAGTTTACCCTCCTCCAGGAAATCCACTGCAAAGAAAAACATTTCTTTGGGGAATCAAATGCACTTAGGAAGGCAGATCTCTCAAGGATGTCATTACCACTATTAGGGATGCTGAACTATTTGGTCAACAGGAAAAGATTTGTTGGGGTTAGGAGCCAGTAGGGGAAAGGAAGTGTGCCTACAGCACCAGTGCATATTCCATTAGTCTGATCAGTCTTTGCAACATCTTCCTTTCACCTTCATCTTCCCAGGGCCTCGTTTTCTTGTCCTTTCCTTTTATGAGAAACTCAAACATGAAGCATGCACATATACCAATGGCCGTTCGACTGTCCCATTGCCATCTCTTCTGCATCCAGAATTCAAAACGTGTGAAGAAACTTAACCATTTTTTTAGATCAAGTAGCAACCAGTTTGGATCCCTTTCCCAAATAACAGGTAAATTCATTCAGAATTTATCCACATAAGAATTTGTCTACTTTATCATGTCCTCTAACCGTGGTCTGCTAAACTTAATTTTTACTGACCTAACTCTAAGTTTAATATACAGTAGTGGCCAAAATTGTGGAAACCTTTTGAGGTTTGATGGCTAATAACACCACTTTTTTTGGAGTAATACCATAAACTTATATATCAATAGAAAGATAATTTAATCAAGAATGTAATACAACATAGTTTGTTCAATTATATGTACTGTATTCTATGAAAAGTTATAGCCAAATAACCAGAGAAAGGAAGCACAACTTGCTTAGGTTGATATCAGCTAGCTTTCCTTCACCTGATTGTAGCCAATGAGCATGAGTGTTTAGAGAGCCAATCAGGTGTCACCTTGTTTTGGCAATGAACCAATCAGATCACAGTAGGATTCAGTTATTGATGTCATGTATTGAAGCTGAGAGGAGGACATTTGTCAGTGTGTTATGTGATCGCTATCAAGTTGGTTGGGTTTTTTTGTGTTCTTTCATTTAGTGAGCTTGTAAAAAGTAACAAAATTAAAGTAATGATGCAAAGAGTTGACTGGTTGCCCAGAAAGCAATGTAAAATAGTATTATTAAGTGAACGAGGCTACAGTTATAAAGAAATTAGAAGAAAAATTGGTGGAAACTTAACCAAAGGTGGCATTTCTACTGTACACTTTTCCCAAAAAGGTTCCACAATTTTGGCCACTACTGTATGTCAAGTTCAATTCCCAGAAATCCCCAGTCAGAGTGCTAGCTAAGGAATTCTGGAAGTTGAAGTCCACGCATCTTAAAGTTGTCATGGTTGAGAAACACTGCTGTTATACTTTTGCTAAGAGTCCTCATTTTGCTGATGGAAAAACTCTATGACACCAAACAGTATACATATGACAACAGCTGAACTTACAGCTGCCAATATTATTAATAGCTTCCATCCAGTTGTTGGAATGCAATCTTCCATTCTGTTAAGGGGATTATTTCAAGAAAATGGTTACTAGACAGTATTCCATGATCTTATACTGAATTCTTACACAACATAAAAAAATTCCCAGAATGTTTCCCAGAATGCCTTTTTTGAGTTTATAGGCAATTCCATAGCTAGAAATATATTAAATGAAGATTATCTGTCTTACCATGGCTAAACTAAAGAATGCAGAACCATGCAAACGAGTACCTAATCCCAAGAATATGTTTTCAGTATTCTAACATCAGAAAACTTTTCTTGCTCTGACAGAATACTATAAAAGCTAAAGCATTGCCTTAAAAATAATGTAGTTTTACTATTTGTGTATTTTAACAACTGATGCTATGCACATTCACGAACACACAGTAAAAGATAAACATTTAATTAGAAAGGATGTATTTAAATGCATGCTTTAGCTATCGTGCGGCAGATTATAGAATTAAAAACAAATAGTAAATGATAACCTATTTAGAAAAACTTTCACAATATGAAAAAAACTTTTATACTCAACAACCTACCACTTCAAAACAGGTAGCAAGCTTTAGTAAAACTCTAGCATAATTATGAAGTCGTCTGATTGGCAAGAAAAACAGAGCATTTAGCATCTCCATTAATGGATAAATCTCGTTTGTCTCTGACAGATCTTGAAATAATGCTTGGTTTTTGCCTAAGAAATCCCTAGAGGTAAAGGTAAATATGTATTATGTCTCAGCAGTACTCAGTATTTAAAGAAAAGAAATGAAATGGATTATTTAGGGAAGAGCTTTTTAAAAAAAAAAAAAAAATACCATTGCAAACGTGATTAATAGAAAAATATGATACATACAAGTTTAATGTCCATGTAGCATTTCATTAAAATAATTTTTAAAAAGATAGAAAAAGAAAAACTTGCATTTACCAACAAAGAAATGATTTCCATACAATTCAGACCAAATTTAGGAGTAGCTCAATTATACTAGAAATGAAATGCAGACCGTAACTGCTTTTTAATTTCAAATTACATTGTCAATTAATATAAAGATGCATATATTCTACTATTTTTTTTCAAGAGAGATTTTCACAGGAATCCATGTGACCAAGCCTCCCCATTCCCCATAAATGGAAGAAGCCTATTAAATTTTGAGTGACATTTTTAAAATGAATTAATTCAAAGGAATGGGATATGCGTTGATACAATATTCACCAAAAATATTGGAAAGGCATCACAAGAATGACTGGAATTCTAGTTTTAGAGTATTATAGAATCTTGAAAACCTGACAGATTTTCTCTCCCTCCCTCTCTTTTATACCATAAGTAAGGCATCATCTGAGTAATCAAAGAAATACTCTACAGCGTACAAGCTTGACCTTTATCATGATTTTAATCATTCATTAGTGCAACAATAAATCAAACAATTATGCGCATGAAAATGTGCACTTACACTGTTGGCTTGGAGAGTATTGAAAATCCTCCCATTACCAAAAAGTTTGTCAAGGAAGCACAGTACCTAAAGCAGAACATTGGAAGAAAAGTGAATATTCTTATGGATTTAAAATATCATCATGAATCTGTCAAATAAAAAATTTAAGAAGTGAAACTCTTTCTGCCTAATCCCCGACCCCACAACCTTTAGCATTTCAACACATTTATATCGCTAGACTCTGGTAGTAGAGTTCCCTTTCGCTTTGGTAACAAAGAACTCCATACCCACATTTTGATACCTCTACATGTTGTTCTCCCCCCCCCCTCCCACTACAGCAGTACAATATTACTATTCAAACTCAAACTCTCCCCTCTGGCTTGGAGTTTCCCACATCATAAGCGCTGTGCAGAAGGAAGCAAAGCAGCATTGCTTCCTGCCATACAAGATTTATATGAAAATACCCAAAGTAATGGAACAGGTAATAAGGATGTATTTTTCCTATTTTCCTAGTAGTGGTTCTGTCTGAGGCATATGTCAATAGGATAACATAGTAGCCATTTGTATATTACACTAAAATGAAAGATATATCACAGCATGAATTTATGAACTGTATTCTTAAAGGTTATTGGCTAACAAATGTAATATTCCCCTGTATTTACAGCAGGGCATACTTTACATTTGATCATCGAAAATGCCCAATATTTCAGTGCTAATATGGTCATGAAAGTAAGTCAATTGAGGACACTTTCAAGAATTCTGC
Organism: Protobothrops mucrosquamatus; assembly: GCF_001527695.2. Taxonomy (NCBI): domain Eukaryota; kingdom Metazoa; phylum Chordata; class Lepidosauria; order Squamata; family Viperidae; genus Protobothrops; species Protobothrops mucrosquamatus. Next base: position 194,212 of record NW_015388189.1, on the reverse strand, counting down.
TTCTTGCCTGACAATCTAAAGGAGTGGTGATGATTTTTTCAATTATTCTTCAACTTAATCTTACAATACAAATTAGCAATTCAGAAAACAGTAAGCATAATGTTTGAAAACTCTTTCTGTATGTCAGGTTTTCTTTAGAATTCGTTCTGTTTTCAGAGGCAGCTTTACCCAGTATAATAAAGACCCACAAATTAAAACTAAAATAAAAAAAATCCTTACTCAGTATAACTTTCCAAAAACAGATTTGAATGCTTCAGGATCACCAGATTCTTTGCCTCTTTTAATCCTTGAAGAAAGCTGGTCAAAGAGGCTCCATGCTGACCAATCAGGTAACACAGTTTGCTGAATGTACTTGCCATTTCCTGCAGCAATTGAATGGTGGATGCCCCACCTAAATTATCTGTAACCCAACAAGTGCACATAGTTGATATAGTTGAAATGCATAGTGGAAACATTGCCAATTCAATAGATCAGAAGGAAAAATTAGTCTAAGGTCTCAAAACTGTATATTTAAAACTATTTTCATAGATTCTCATTAACTAGCAATTAGTAAATCCATCTTTATTTAATTACAGTTACGAACTCTTAATCATCAAGGACATTTTACAATACACCACGGGAGTTTAGCTCTTCATGCATACAAATCAGGACACAAATAATTTGCTGGGTTTTGAGGCTAGTAGGCAAAATTTGGAAGGAGCATTTTGTAAGAAGGTTGGTCACGAATGCAGCTGCAAGAATCTGAGGATGGGGGTGAGGGAAAAATAAGACTGTCAGCTGGACAGCAAAGCTCAGCTGAAAGAACTGAACATTTTAAATAATTCATAGAATGACTTATTTACTGCAATGGGAAATTCAGTCTGTTTTCCTTTTCTGAGTCTATGGAGAGGAATGTACTTTGATGAAGGTAGGCAAGAGCTGTTAAGGGAAGAGAAATGAGAACGTTGACATATGAAGACTAAAAAAACCCTAACCCAATGCATCTTCCTAAGGAAAAGGAAGCATTGCTTCAGTTGTTTCATGCCAAAATGAGCACCTAACCATACTAAAAAAAAAACACTTTTTCAAGGTATCTAAAAAGGTCAGCTCAGCCATAAGAACATTTAGAAAGCCTAATTCATTATAATAAGCTGAGAAAAGATTCTGAAAGGTAAACAGGGCTCTGGGAAAGAAAACAAGAAGGAATTTCCAGGAAGGAAATTACGTTAATGGATACTGCACCTTTGGTTATTTCAAAACCCCACCTTCTTTGTAGTCCTGCCTCATTGTCATAGACATCCAAATAGTCTTACTGAACTCACTAAGCACATAATGTTCTATAGTCAATAACATTTCTGGCTGCTATATCTAATCAAATAATATTTTAATTTGCATAAACCTATAAAGGACTGTAACCTCACCCCACTTTAGACTTATCTTTGCTGGGTCATTGAGAACTGGATGGTATATAAATTGAATGCATATTATTAGTCTCTAGTACTGTGAATAAACCTAGAATAAGCTAGATTTGAGTTTTTGCAGCAAAGACCAAATACCTCACATTGAGGAACTTAACTGACAAAATTGTTACCCTTTTTGGGGGGGGGTTGTGCAAATATTTTGGATGCTACTCCAGAAGACCCTAGTAGTAAGAATGATTATCGAAGGACATATATGCAGGAGGTGCACAGAATACCCTGCAGCTTGACTATGAACCTGGGTGGTTGAGAGATGCCTCTGGAGGAGATTACCACCTCACTGCCCTTGAGAAGATGGGGTCAAGAGATGCCTCTGTGAGAGATTGCTGCCTTGTTTATTTGTGTGTATCAGTGACGGGTGTGCCACTCTGAGTCCCACAGATGCAAGATGAGCCTCTGAGGGAATGCACCCTTGACTGTCAGGGTAAGACCTGTATACTTCTCATAGTTTAACATATTAATTTGGAAAATGGAAACATTTGGGCAGGTTGTGTGATGGAAGATGAGGAAGGAGAGACTGTGAGGAATTATGGGACTTTAGCATTCAAAAATGTTGTACATGGGACTCTTATCATGAACCCTCCAAATTCTCCATCAGCTGAGAAAGAGAAAAATGTGAGAAGGAAACTCAAAATAACCCTGTCTTACGTCTGCTTGGTATAAGGGGAAATTCAGGCAAGCTTTCAAGTTTCAGTTATTATACTCTGCAACAATAATGTAGCATTCCTGTACTCCTGGCACTGTTTGTTTCCTGATTTGGCCCAACTCAGTCTTTCATCTAGTAAAATATATGACTGAGGAGGTGGTCTTAATACAGAGCAAAACAGGAGACAAAAACACAGTGGCATTCCTGTCCATGTAAAGAAACAAAAACAAAAAAATTACATCTTGTGATTTTTAGAAATCAGAAACTGAAAACAGTGCAATAAAAACACCTCTTACCAAATCCCAAGAGTGGTCGGAGAACTTGAGATTTTATAGAACTCAGTTTAGAGTAGAATTGTCTCTCTGTCGAAGCCAACTCATGAAGACTTGCGATGTACCCCATAATGTTTTTGTCCACCAAAGCCAAACAGTTTTTCCCACCTGTGGTCACATTGCTAATATACCCTAGCTGGAAGAAAATACATTATTTTGAAAAAAATGTCTCAAGACAAAAGGTCAGCCCTACTTTATGTCCCGGTAGACATTTGCCTCTTCTATTTTACCACTTGGCCTAGTGAAATAAATTCTTGGGCGTGCACACATAACTTTACTTACTATATATAGCCTTGTTTCTAAATCATGTGTACCATATGCAATATTAATACTTGAGGCATTTTCTTGACCAGATTCAACAATAATAGTAAACTTGTACCTGCATTCTTTTTCTTTTGATTGTATCCTTAAATACCCAGGCTTCGCATAGATAGTGTGGCTTGTGAAATCAGATTCCAGTGATGTTCAAAGATATCAATTAAGCTCTTTCAGAATACTTTACTCTCTCTGTTTTCTTACTGTTGCCCTTGAACCTACTTTACATATTCACTTATTTGTTACCAATAAAGGAGAATATTTGTAGCTAAGAGTTGAAATGAGGTGGTGCTCTGATGATGTTGCCTAGTTTAGGTAATGAAACATCTTCAGGAAAACAATCAAGCTCAGAGAGCACCAAGGACTCTCATTTACTTTCTGTAGGAGATGACCAGGCTGAGTAGGGTCAGGGCAGGGTCAAACGGGTAATCAATTTGGAGTTGCTCTGCTCCCACAAGAGACCTAAGTCCAGCTCTCCATGAATTCTGCTGACTCTTATCCAGAGCCAATTTGATTTGATTATTAGTAGACCAGATTCTTGTGTATAGGTAGCATGTAATAAACTTGAAGTACTTTGAACTAAACTCCTGTTCCTGGTTACTTGCGTCTCACACTTTCTCTACATTTCATTTCAAAACCATCCTTTTCCATAAAGTTTTTGGCTCCACATCCTGCTTTATATGCCATACTACAAATAAGCTTGTAATAAAGCTCTTGTCTATTTCTTACATCAAATTTAGACAGTAGGTTTTACAGTATCTACTCTATAAAGCAATGATGGGCACATGTTCCCTCACAAAATGTTATATGAAACCACTGTTTGACAAACCAGAACATTTACACCAAACTCAAATGTAAGAGGAAAAGAAAAAAGTGGAAGAGGATATTCATTAGTTTATCATTTACAGGTAGTCCTTGGATTATGATGGCAATTAAGACTTGGATGATTATTGGAACCACGTGGTGCTGTTTAAAGTGCAACATTATGTGACTGCATAGCTTAGCAACGGCAATCCTGGTTGCTAGCAAACTCTAACATGTATCGGTTATTAGACAGGAAGTGGCAAGAGCTCCAGGTAAGGAAGGAAAGGGTGCTGCAGGGGGAGTGGTGAAGCTGTGGGAGGCCTGGTACAGGCACACGATAGAGGACAGGGAGGGCTTTGGAGGCTCAACACAGCCAAAACACAGATCAAGGGAGGCTGGAAGAGGTTGGGGGACCACTGGTGAAGCCCAGTGCAGACTAAAGCTCTCTGTGATGTTGTAATTGCAAGCCAGGCGCCAAAGCACCTGGATTGCGATCTCATGACAGTGGGGGGGGGGGGCTATAATGACCAGAACTTCAGGGTGGTGGGGACTGGTTATACCCCCATTTTCAGCACTGCCATAATTCTGAATAGTCACTAAATGAATGGCCATAATTGGAGGACTATCTATAGTTTCAAGGCAAATAACAGTACTATATAAAGAAGAAGCCAGTAAATTGAAACAAATGCCTTACAAAACATGAATATATATTGGCTTTTTTGTTAGAATATTTTATATATATACATACACACACACACACACACACACATACATATTTAATTAGGATGAGACAATTAAGAGTCACAGAAAACAGTGCATAGTTAACAGTGACTTCCCTATTAACATTATATACTAGTGACAGTATTTCTCAACACTATACCATCTCAGCTGAAAACAATAATGGAAAATATAATGTTTCTTCCAGCTCAGGGGTCCCCAACCCCCAGTCCGTGGACCAGTACCAGGCTGCGGCATGCCAGCAACCGGTCCACACAAACAAGCAAAGCCCCATCCACAGGATGCAGGCAGCATACAAAACCACGCCCCCTCCGGTCCGTGGAAAAACATTTCTCCATGTAACTGGTCCCTGGTGCCCAAAAGGTTGGGCTCCTCTGTTCTAGCTGACAAAACTTGGACAGGAAGTAGAAGGATGCAGCTGTGGCACAGAGGATTATTTTGTAATTACAGTACAGGTCTGATTTTTGCTGGGGGTTGGGTTCCACTGGAAATCATTTTCCATGGTCAATGGAATGAGAGATTACACATCACATTCCTGAGACTACATATCACACACCTATGTTCTAAAGCTTTTTAGGAAATCAACCAAAAGGTAATATGTACCTTACTACAGTTTAACAACAGTGTTGGACTCTTTAGGCAGTCGTTTTCAGATGAAACATCATCCTCTTCTTTTTCTTCTCGGCCACTATAATACAATGAAGGCTGAAAATCTTCTCCGTCTGCTAGGAATAAGGAATAATCTGGACCTGCTGCTATATTCCAAATTCTGTTGTCATCACATATCTAGCAAGATATAAAAATGTAATTTAGGAACACAAGAACAGTTCTGCTAAATCAGGGCAAGACCGCTTTTAATCTACAACAAGATCCAGACAGATGTCTCTCGAGTGCTTGCTTTAAACTGTTTAACTGCTAATTTAATCCCTACAACTGGCATTTTGAAAAATGCTACTCTCAACCTAAAAGCAACATTTAAAGTCCAATTGTACTTAATAAATTTTCCCTTTATCCAATTTTCACTTTAAACCCATTCAAGTTAATGGCTATTGCCACATACTGAGATAATGAACACAATATAGAATTATGCTCAGAATGAACAAGCGTCTTCTTTCATCTATTTCAGCTCTCCTTCCAATCTGTTTCACTGGATGAGCCCCGTTTTAGATGTTACATATTTCAATCACAGCCCTTCAATCATTTTTTTTAAGCCAGAGTTGCAAACATTTTGTCTTTTTCTCCTACAAAGTGTTCGTGCTCCTGATCACTCTGGTTCTATATGATCATTCTGGATCATACAGAGCACATGAAAAAAATTACAAGGTAAATCACACATCACCATCCCTCAGCTGCAGATGGGAAGTATAGCTTTGGATGGTTTTCACCTTGCACCATGTTAAGAGGAACCTAAGATACCAGGAAGATTCTCTTAAGTCAAGATTTCTATATTTGGGGGAGCAGCAGGATCTTAGAAACCACGGAAAGCCCAGTTGAAATGTCTTCACAACTGTCTTCTTTTGAATCAAGGTATTGGCATTTTTTTAAAAAACAAAATGTGGTAATATAAGTTGAAATTAAAAATAATTATTCTGAAAAGAAGTTCATGACAATCAAAATTACCTTTGCCAGACGAGGGATTGTGGTTGGAGAATTTAAATGATTTAGCTGTCCATAAGTATTACTGCCCCATGCATATACCTGCAGAAAATTATGGAAAAGTAGAGAGAAAAGCCACTTTAATGTAACCTATGTTAAAGTAAAATAAATAAGAGTATAGCAAACTAAGAAAAAGTCCATCTGAAATAGCCTTCCATAACAGCAACTTTCAGATGTGTTGTATTACAATGTCCCTCTCTGAGCTTCTCAATCTCATATCTGGGATTTTGGTTGATTCCTAGTAATTTCTGCTCTGGGGGATTTCAGCCACCATGCCCTTGTGGAGTGGCTGGCAACAGCCCAGCAATTCAGGGTTAGCATAGACTTTTCCCATGCCATAACTCAGCGGTTCTCAACCTATGGGTCGCGACCCTATTTGGGGTCGATCGACCATTTCACGGGGGTCGCCAAGCAAGGCTGTCCGCCATTTTTTCCCCCTTTTCCGGCGGGTGCCTTACCTCCCTTGGGCTGGGCCAGCTGGTGGTCGGCCTGCTCCGTCTCTGCCGCTTGCCAGCTACGCCTCGGCCGGCGCAGGGGGCAGAACCACGCATGCGTGGCGCTCCCGGGCAGGGAAAGTCCTCGACTTACGACCGGTTGGGTAGTCCACGACTTACGACTGGTTTAGTCCTCGACTTACGACCGGTTTAGTCCTCGACTTACGACCGGTTGGGGGTTGCGGCATTAAAAAGGTTGAGAACCATTGCCATAACTAGTCTAACTCATAAAATGGTGGCCATAAATTGGATCTACATTACTCTCATAATTTGTTTATTCTTTATTTATATCCCACCTTAATTATTTTTACAAATAACTCAAGGCAGTGGACATATCCAATATACCTTCCTTGTATTTTTTCCCAGAACAACAACCCTGTGAGGTGAATTGGACTGAGAGACAGTAACTGTCCCAAAATCACCCAGCTGGCTTTCATGGCTAAGGCAGGACTTGAACTCAAGGTCTCCTGCTTTCCAGTTTGGTGCCTTAACCAGGTTGCTCCTTATCTGAAGGTGGAGAACATTTCTAGCAGTCCTTTCTCAAAATATGATCATTTTCTGGTCATTTGAGGCATGAGCACTTCTAATTCCCTCAAGATGGTAGGCCCAGACTCCTTATGAATCTGATATGTTTGAGGAATTACCGAACAATCAGATAAGTTTTGTTGAATATTGAAATCCTGAGGAGCAAAGTTGCTAGATATGATTATCCCAGAATAGTGTCTTCCTGCTAACTAATCCAGAAATGCTCTCTGATTTACTCTGGGACAGGAAAGGGCAGAAGAGATGCCCAGCACAATGATGGCCAAAAAAAGGGAAAAAATGAACAAAAGTGACTGGACATGAACATAAGCTGATGTTCGACTTATATCATTATGAAAAGGCCAATTAAGCATCACTACCTTCCTACCAGTCTTGTGTCTTTGCAATGCAATGCTGTTCAGGACGACCTGCCCCTTTGGGGAATTAAGAGGCAGATTAATTTGTTTTAAACTGTTGTTCAAAACTTTACCTCTCTCAGCCCAAGGCCCCCTTATATTATTGTGGCAAAAAACAAGAGGACAGTCTTATATATGCCACCTTGTGCTCCTGAATAAAAGGAAGGATATAAATACAGAAATAAATACATAATTTCACTCTTATAATCCCATCAATGCTTAACCACCCAGATAAGAAGAATTAAACCCTAACCAGCCCAGGCAGCTAGAAATCTCCTACAGCTGGAAAAGACAAACTAGAATGAGAATCTTCTCTTTATTCAGATTCTGGCCATCAAGAGGCATGCTTTCAGTCTCAGTTCACGTAAACATTTATAAAAGTATCTATACAAAAGGCATCAATACTGAAAACATAATGTTGAAAGGAAATCTGAATATGGAGTGAGACACATAAAACACAGAGTTCGATCTAATGAGTGACGCTCCAGATGTGAGATAAGCATTTATTTTCCTACCTGCGATTTAGCTGTGAGTGCCAAGGAATGATGGCCACCAGCAGACAAATGAATTACTTCCTTACCATCAAGACTTTTTACACACAATGGTTGGAGCCTGCAAACCCACAAAATGAAATCAAGATCCTCAACTTACAGAAGAAATCTGCACAGAGTATTTTTCACAGGAATACAATGATTGACTTTAACCAAAATACAAGGCCAATACGGAAGACAAATTGTTTTGTTATGATCAAGATGGCCCACATATATTGAACCAGTCATTACACAGTGAAAACATAGGGAGACAATTCCAAGTAGGTTATACTTAGTGTTGTGTGAGCAAACATTAAGCATGGATAGAGAGATTTCTCCTGCTTTCCTCCCTGTGGCACCTCCAATAAGCCCCACAAATCACACCCCATCACAGATGAACACAGAGGACTATGAGAGGGAATTACTGTTTCCTAACTAAGAAAAGCTTTTCTCTCTAAACTCTTACCTTGGCAAGACATCACCGTGTCCCAGTTGCCCATTTTTTCCTTTCCCCCAGCTCCACACCTCAGTTCGCAGAGATGGAAGAAGCGCATCAGCTTCACCACTATACGTAGGTGTCAGGGCAACTGTTCTCATTTTGGCTCGTCCTACTTTCCTCAAAAGCCTTGGAGAAACTTTGATAAGGGAAGCAAGAATAAATGGTTAGAGCGCAGCAATTATTTATATCTTTTGTTCGAATATATTATTTTCTAATCCTTAAATAGCAGATTCATAGTCTTTTTGGCGGGTCTAAATGCTAAGTATTATACTGAGACCGTCACCTAGGCAATTTGTTGGAAGCATGATGTATCTTTTCAATCTACTTTGAAATAAAAGAGGAATGCCGTACAACTTCATGATGTTAATTAATTCCCCCTATTCTCAAAAAGTTTTAAAATCTGTGGTTCTAGGCGTTCAGTCGTTCAGAGTACATCAGGTAGCTATTTCCTATAAAACTGCTATTGCTTTTTTGAATAACAAAATTCTCATCTGACAAAGAAGACATCATATTCCTTTCTAAGAAGCCTTCATAGAGAGAGAATTTTGCAATTAGTCTGCAACTTACACTCATTTGACCCTAAACTGGAATCCAATTAGCTAGTCTAAAAACAAAAGTAACCCCCCCCCCCAAAAAAAAAGAAATGATGGATGTTTTCATTAGGTGTCTACCGGAACATACAAGTTTAGGGCTATGAGGCTTGAGCTGCAAAAATGTGACCGGATGGCAGCAGAAAGATACAGAAAACTCTTGCTATCTAGAACTTTGCAGCTAAGACCTGGTAGCCACTGAAAGACAAATTGTAGCTATATCAGCAGCTTTATTTCCACATAGGCAGTATTTTGGAATGTGTAGTATAACTGGGAGGAGTTTGCCCATTCACGGGTGGGTGTGGCCAGTCACAAGACACCTATTTACTAAATGACAAACTGATGAGTTAGTGCCTTGGCATTTGTTCTAGCCCTTCAAATTCTCCCTACCAACTCAAGATACTTCTGTTTTTTTAGGGCAGCTGGACACAATCCTTACAGAAGCAGCTACGGCAATCCATTTAATTTTTTTTAAAATCAGCCCAGCTATTTTTGAAAATAAAAAATGACGCTGGAGGTTAGGATGCAATCATGCCAATTTTCTATAATAATTCTTTTAATTAAATTAATATTTACAATATAGAATATGGTTACAGAGTCTAATAGAAGATTCCTACATGCACAATGCTATCTACTGGACAATTTGCTTAATTATGGCTTGTTTCTGAAAGCCCCTTTTTGACAAAAGAAAGGAAACCTGTGCCAAGTGGTAAAAATTATTGGTTGAATGGTTTATTGAAATGTCTGCCCACTTACTAAATCGTAACAGGAGGTACCCACCTATGTACTTGAGAATAAAGGAAAACATTAGGGAATGTAGTAAACTCACAATGAACATATTTTATCAAAAAAATATCTTGGTATGAGTATCAGAATATTCATGTTTAGAAGTGTTACTTAATTGAATCTGGACCTGACCAATTTTTAATTAAAAATACAGTTGGACACATATTTGCAATAGCTCTGCAAGTGAAAAATACTGTACAAAACAATGTAAGAGATTAATGTTTGCCTCTCTGCCTTAGGACTACATCAATTCCCAGAAAAAACAGTCACCTGGGCAAACAATGCTTTTCTAGAAGTCATAATCAAGCATTCTAGCATTAGATAAGAGGCGACTGTGAAGTGGCAGGGGACCATATTGAATGTTAAAAGTCATTCATATTCTCTTTGACTCAAAAGGACACACTTGTGCTTTAGGACAGGGCTTTTCAACCTTTTCACCCATTGTACCACTTTTAGGATATGGCAACATCCGAGTACCACCAGTAGTCTAGCAAAGTGTCAAAAACTTGACGCCCCAAAAAAAGAAAAAAATGATAAAGTACAGGTAGTCCTCGACTTACAACAGTTTGCTTAGTGACTGTTTGAAGTTACAATGGCACTGAAAAAAGTGCCCCCCAAGCCACAGCCAAGCAAGACACCTGCCTGCCCACCCGGCGGCACTCTTCCTCCTGTCCAAGGTTTTCATTGTTGTGAGCATTTCTGTTGAGGATTGGCAGTGGGGGTGGGGTGGAGGGTGTTTGGTTTTTATTCCCCCCCTGTCTGCTGGGTGGCTGCAGCAGGTTTTGGTCACTTCACATGACCCTGGGACACTGTGACCGTCATAAATATGAATCAGTTGCCAAGCATCTGAATGTAAATCACAAGATCCTGGAGATGCTGCAACATTCCAGCTGACCGGCTCTTCGGGGCTCAGCAGAAATGCCAGGATCAGTGCTGCTTTCCAGCTGATTGGTGCTTCTTCAGGGCTCAGCAGAAACACCAGGATCAGCACCGAGCTCCAGCTGGAGCCTGGCACTGATCTTGGTGCTTCCGCTGAGCCCTGACAGCCCTGCAGCTCCAGCCATCTCTCGCTCAGGCTTGTGTGGTGCTGCCACCGGTTCAGCTCATTCCCCTCTCCCTCTACTACTTTTCTAGGATGGTCGCGTACCACCTGCCAGGTGCCAATGTACCACAGGTGGTACCCGTACCACTGGTTGAAAAGCCCTGCTTTAGGAGACATGCATTGTGCAACTGGTGAATTAAAAAGAGGGATTTAAGACACATCTCATTTCTACATGGGATAGGTCCCTGCAGATGGGTAAGCATGTGCATATAAGCAATAGAAAAAGTAATTTGAGAAACTGACTTTTTAAAACATAAACAGTTTGAAAATATTTACTCTGCTGAAGAATAACATTTTTGTTACATATGTGCTTTAAAAACATTTACAAAATAAAGTGTCTAAAAATAATTATTTTTATTAACAATGCTCCTAATAGCCTATCTTCAAAATCACATACAAAGAGGTAACGGTGTCTTTTAGTTTTCCCAATCTTCTAATCTTAGGATCTACTTCCAAAACAAGGGGTTATATTGAAGGGCTGACACATAACACAATCTGCCATTAGAAACCTGTACATTCTTTACACTTTGGTGAATTTAGACGTTAACATCCAGGAATAAAAATCCTGGAGATCAGCTGAGCGTCTCACCTTGGGAGAGCAAACCAGGCAAGGAAAGCCTTCGACAGATTCCTTCAGATTCCTCTTCTCTAATATCTACCAAGCTGGAACTTTTTTTGCCTTGCATCGATTCCAGCTTGACCTGCTCTTCTCGACTGTCTTTCATTCCATCAAGGACTGGAGAACTTCCACTAGGTGGGGATGCTGTGCAACCTGCAACTGGGCCATAGAAGTTCATTACCTTCTTCAGAGATGAGGCTCCGGCTTCATATGTAGCAGCTACTCTTACACCAACCGCAGATGCACAAGAAACTACTAGACTATTAAGGGCAGATGTACCTGGAAGAGGCGGACCGGGGAGGCAAACAAGATGATCCTCTTCTTGAGACTGCTAGAAATAAAGTAAGCAAATCCAAGAAATCTATTAGAGCATATATGCCAACTTTAGATAGTTCAAGACACCTTGTTTTATGACAAATGCATACAACTGATACTGAAGATGAGTTATTTAAGTGTCTTAGCTGCACCACATGTTTAAGAAAAGTGACCTATAATCAGATTTTTTAAGAGATAGCAGAAATCTTTGCTCACTCATATTCAGAAAAGCTGAAGTAAGGGCATTGAAAACAACAACAATAATAATAAGTTGGAAGGGACCTTGGAGGTCTTCTAGTCCAACCCCCTGCTCAGGCAGGAAACCCTATACCATTTCAGACAAATGGTTGTCCAGTCTCTTCTTACAAACTTCCAGTGTTGGAGTATTCACCGCTTCTGGAGGCAGGTTGTTCCACTGGTTAATTATTCTAACTGTCAGGAAAATCCTCCTTAGTTCTATAGGTTGCTTCTCTCCTTGGTTAGTTTCCATCCGTTGCTTCTTGTCCTGCCTTCAGGCGCCTTGGAGAATAGCTTGACTCCCTCTTCTTTGTGGCAGCCCCTGAGATATTGGAACACTGCTATCATGTCACCCCTCATCCTTCTCTTCATTAAACTAGACATACCCAATTCCAGCAACCGTTCCTTATATGTTTTAGCCTCCAGTCCCCTAATCATCTTTGTTGCTCTTCTCTGTACTCTTTCTAGAGTCTCAGCATCTTTTTTACATCGTGGTGACCAAAACTGGATGCAGTATTCCAAGTGTGGCCTTACCAAGGCATTGTAGAGTATTAATACTTCGTGTGATCTTGATTTTATCCCTCTGTTAATGCAGCCCAGCACTGTGTTGGCTTTTTTTGGCAGCTGCAGCACACTGCTGGCTCATATTTAAGTGATTGTCCACTAGGACTCCGAGATCCCTCTCACAGTTACTACTATTGAGCAAGTTATCACCTATACTATAGCTGTGCACTTGGACTGTTTTGCTAAATGTAGAACCTTACTTTTTTCACCATTGAATTTCATTTTGTTGGATAGCGCCCAATGTTCAAGTCTGTCAAGATCCTTCTGTATCTTAAGCCTATCTTCTGGAGTGTTGGCTATTCCTGCCAGCTTGGTGTCATCTGCAAATTTGATGATTTCCCCATCTATACCCTCATCCACCCCACTACACACTTCCCTACTTGTTGCCTTCTGTATAAAAGTTTGCTATTATTTCTATAACTACCACTGTAAATCTACATGCCAGAGTTGAACAAATCACTAAGTCTGGATAAATAGCCCAAAGTAATCATCCTCCCAATTAACTTTCTACTTCTGTTTATTTCAATAATAAAATGGTCACTTATGAGGTGACCAGCACATGCTGCATTCCATCAAAAGCACTGTACATTTCTCTTTCCCCAAACAATAAACCATACAACATGTATGGTAAAATAAATGCAAATAACGCTAGCATTTTAAATTTTAGATCTGCATCCTTTTATTTCAGTGTTTTCCTAAACCAATTCAAATCATGATTTGTCCTGCCCACTTGCCTCTACATTGTCTAATTGTACACATGCAGCTTCTTCTAGAAAAAAAAATCAAGATTTTACAAGATAAAGTAATAAACAGGGTATCTTTTACAAAATGGGGCAGTTCTGAACACTTTATCATTGCAAGAGTCACTCTGATTTTATGGATTAGTTGATAGATTTCACAGAGTTAACATTGTCGTTGAATGCTACTCTCTTGTTTTAACCATTTGGTCGTGTCTGACTTGGCGACTTTATGCTACTCTGTCAAGCTAGTCTCTTAATCACAGAAAAAGAAATTCCCCAACATTAAGTTAGTTACTAATTTTGAAGTTTAGCAACATATATAAACAATAAAAAAATTTCAAACAGTACCAAAGTTTTTGATCTTTGAATTTATCATAAAATATAAATTACTAACTACCTTAAAAAAACTTATAATGGCTGCATCCATACATTGCAGTTACAATTCTTTCAGAAATCTGGTTCTTTTAAAATTCTGGTTTTACGGTGAATGAGGAGCCTACTGATACACTTGGCTTCTCTACTAGCAGATATGAGTAAACAAGTTATTTTACTTAATGTTTGTTCAGTAAGACGTTTTGTTGGATGTGGAAGAAACCAATTTCCTGCCTGCATAAAGCTAAACAAGTCATGAAGAGAACCACCCTGAACTTCAGAAGCTCCTATGTGAAAGAATAGTTGAGGCATATGCACCAAGCACGCTGTTCATTCCAACGTCTAAATCAGAGGCCCCCAACCTTTTGGGCACCGGGGACCGGTTCTGTGGAGAGAGGTTTTTCCACGGACCGGAGGGTGTGTGGTTTTGTGTGCTGCCTGCATCCCACAGATGGGGCTTTGCTTGTTTGTGCAGGCTGGTTGCTGGCATGTCACGGCCCGATACCGGTCCACGGTCCGGGAGTTGGGAACCCCTGGTCTAAATAATTCTGACTTACCCTGACAATCAAAGGCAGCTATTAAGCAGCACCAACCTTACAATAAGGACAATGAATTCAGATGAGCAAGCATATGATATGAACCATTTTACATTGATATAATCCACTACGTACCCCATTGCCACTAAATGGTTCTATCATAATGCTGAAGGAACAGAGAATATATCATAGTGATCAGAAATTCCATAAAGGTTACAAAAACTGAAAAAAATCTGAAGTCCTTTATTCATTCTTCTTACTGCACTGCTACATGGTTTTGGTAATTTTAACAGAAAATGAAATATCTGTAACAAACATGTCTCTACATAAACCATCCATCTGAAGAGAACTTGGCCAATAGCAAAAAGCACGCATTCAACACTGTCAGCTCCTGATAAGCTGAAATCACAGTTCAGTTGTGTGCATTACTTGGCATTGATTAACATTCAGCAGTTTTCAAAATCTGAATAAAAATTATGTCCCATTATATATTAATTTCCAAGATAAAGCTATCACTCTAGAGTGAAGAGGGAAGTTTCCATCTACAGTACTAAAAATAGGTTTTGCTTAGAAAGCTTAAAGTAAGCTATTAACAGCCCGCTCAATGATTTATAACGAAAGTATAGTAATCTAATATAAACCTATGAAACTTTGTTAATTGTACATACTTAGATTGCAATAAAAGATTAATAAAGAAAGTGTTGAGATTATTCCAATAACCTACTCAAACATGGCTAGGAATTTTCTAAGGTCTTATCCAAAGCTGAGGGAGCATGGTGATTATAAATGTGCTATCTACCACAGCTCTCTTGGAATTTACATTTTTAGAGGCCATGTGAAATTCCATGTGAAACCCCACTCCCTGATGCTGTTACTAGATTGGGTAATGAAACATCTGCAAGAAAACAACCAAACTCAGAGAGCACCAAGGACCCCTTATGTGAAATTCTTTTCTTACTGGCCATTTCGACCTTGAGCTTTTATGAGACGTTTTAAGAATTTTGCATGCACATATCACAACATAGAAAGGAAGAAAAATATGGCCAAATAAATGCAGATGGATACCTGTTCAGGTTGAGAGCTGATTTGCGGCTCCCTGCTTGCATTTAATGAATTATCTGAAAGGCTCGTCAAGTGTTGCTTTACTGCTGTTTTATCAATGATCAAAGGTTTTCCTGGACTAGAAATGCCACTATCTTCCTGTCCATCATTGTTCGAAAATATACTTGTTACATCATACTCTGCCCCAGGCAACATCTGATCTTCTGAAAGGGTTTTTTGACAATCCTCACCTTGGCTGCTTGTTAAACTCTTTCTTTCCAAAGTTTCTAGCGAGGAACAAGATGTGCGATTCTCAGACTGAGACTCAGTCAGTACAACACCCAATGGACAGCAGTGGCTATCAGAGATGATGACATGGTCTTCTTTATCAGTCATGGTAATGAGAAGCTGGCTGCAGTGATTGCATCTCTCTGGGAGAGGTTTTAAGTCTTGAGTGGGGAGGCATTGCACCAGGGCCAAGCTGTGGTGGGTCCCACAAGCAATCTGAAGCACCACACGCCCTGCCAGATATTCAACTTTTTGCGGTTTGGTCACTGGAAAAGCATTGGTTATAAGGCCTAGTTGACAGCCACTTCCCCATGCCCATATCTCTCTACTTTGTGAAAGTGCCAAGGTGTGCTTCTCTCCACACGTCAATTGCAAAATCCGAATTGGCAAGAAAGGTCCAGCTTCATCATCAGAAATGCTGATGGGGGTGGGTTCTGGCACAGTAGTCTGATTGGCCACAGCACACTGACCAGCAGAATTCTCCCCCCACATATATACCACTCCTCCTTCAGTTACTGCTCCACTGTGAAAGCTGCCAGCTGCCACTGTAGCAACATGTTGTCCATTCAAAGCTTTTTCCAGTATGGGACAATTAATAAAAGACTGTTCTAGCCCAAGTCTCCAAGGAAGTTTTCCAAAACTATAAACTTTGCCATCTGAAAGAAAAGAAAGTTATTCAAATTAACTTCAAGTTTCATTACATACAGTCTGAGGGGAAAAAAGAATAAAGTGGTAATACATCTTGAACATAAAGATGCAACAGCTCCTTAATTAGTTATTCAAAATTTGAGAAGACAAACCTATAGGAACAAAATACCCACAAATCAAGATCCTACCAGTAAACAAAATAAATACAGAACTGAAACTGTGTTTCGTCACATTCCAACACTATATTATACACTGTATACAAGGAATCCACAAGAGCATTGCAGTATAAAAATTAAACTTTTTTTAAAAAAGAAGGTATTAATATATTTCTGACTTGCTCTTGCCAATTAAGAATAGAGATACAAGTGCAGACATTAGAACCTTGTGTAAATGAACTATTAACATTTTGAATATCAGATTAAAACTTTTTAAAATATAGCTAGTTGAAAATTTATATTGATAGAATTTTAAATTTGGCTATTTTCCTTTAAAAGCAAATGGTTCTTTAAAACCCAACTTCCATACCATCAGACAAAAGTACACCATGGTTTTCTCCAAGTGCTGCCTGCAACACTCTTTTTCCAGTCCAACCGGGAAGTCTTTCTGGGGTAGGACAACAGGAACCAGCCTGCCACACATAGACCAGGCCTCTCTCTCTGGCTCCTTCCTGGGCTGTTAAGCTAGCATAAATATGAAACAGTGACGCATTTAAATCCGGGCATATCAGAATTGATTTATCGCACATGTCATAAGTGTTTTGAATTTCTTTACTTAGATGCAAATCTACCCCAAAAAGCAGTTGGGAGCGCAAGTAAAAAAATAAAGCTTTTTATTTAAAAAGATATCCTCTGAATTAGATAATCCTACTGTTCTCCTGTTTGGTTTGAATGTATTTATTCATTCATTCATTTAAATTCTATAGCCTATATTTCTACGTTATATAATCTGACTCCAATTCTAACAATAATCCTCTACATAATTTTAAAAAGCACATATATTAACTAATATTATCTTATTAGTTTTATTAGGCAACAATATTTAAATTTATTACTCAGCAAAATACTATTACAGTACTCATCTGGCCAAACACATACATATATAAACCAATAAGGAACAATAAAAAAACCCCGTTGTTCTGCACCTCAGGTAGCTGGATATTTACAGAATGTAACTAAACATACTAATGGTAGTTATGAGACTTTTACGTGTGAAGTGCAGAATTACCTTTCTTCTTTTGAGTCCATCAGTCACTGAGAATGCTCCATCACCGAGTTATTCTTCTTTGAAATAATAACAGGCCTATATGATAAATCATTAAAAACAAAACAAGCTTAGGTGAGATTCAGGCAGAGTGAAGCTACATACTACAAAGTCTAAGAATGATACGGTCAGTAAAGGATAACACAAAAGTGTGATGATAAAAATATCTACTCTACGATATTCTGTTAAAAAAGCAATTTACAAATAAAGGTTCATTATAGTTATCCCATCCACTTTTAGAGAAGAAATGTTCAAAGCCTGTTGTCTTCAAGACAGCCGACATCTTCAGCCAAACCTCCTAGCACTGATAGGTGTTAAAGGATATACTTGGCCTGCTGCAACACAATAGATTATTAAACAGTAAATTTGTAAGCATTCAGAAAACAGTGCATTGCCCGGCAAGAATCAATCCATAAATACAATGGCAAGCAGCAGCTTATTTATATTTCCATGGATTAAAAATTTAAAACAGATGAAGGAAACGTTCAGAGAACCTAATTTACATCATGACATTTATAAAAGTATGAAAATGTCATATTTTAGTTCAATTAACATATATACTGATATTCCTCACCATATACCCATACAGGTATAAATGTATACCTTACATTTAAAAGCTCTGATTGCTAGCATATCAGAAATAACATGACTTCCCTACAATTTAGGACGCAGGTCTTCTTAATTACAACAAGCTTAATGCTTACGGATATTATGCAAGAAGTAACAGTAATGGCTAGTTGTAAAAAAATTGAGCTCTTCAGGTAGATGAATCCCTTATACTGTGCATACAATTCTTTTAAGTGTTTACTAACATATCACCAACCAGTGACACATTAAACATATATTTTAACAATTAAGTAGACTCACTTTTAGTACACATAGAATACCTACCATGATGCCATGTTTATAGTTTTTCAATTCTCCAAGGCCTATTCAAACATCAGCCTCACTCCCCATCCAAGTCTGAGAGTTTATTCAAGAGGATGGATAGACTCAGTAGGCTGAGAGCTTCTGATTCCATGCAGAATTCCACAGGAGGAGCAGAAGACAATATGATATTTGTCCATTTCTCCTCTAGTTTCCAAGACAACCTCCCCCCCCCTTTAAATCTGCCCAGGAACAGTGAGGGAGGTGCTACTAAGAACTGTAAAGATCTATGCACATTAGTATTCATTCCACTTTCCACAGGCTGCAGTGCTGAGCTAAATGTCACTGAAGGGATTCTCCTGCTGGCAGAAAAGCAGCTGGATCCAACTTAGCAATTCTTTGGTGTGTTGGAGGTTGGAAGGAGGAATGTATGCACTGCTATGAGCCATCTTGCTAGTATTCTCCCAGGGAGTCTAAGGCAGGCCTTTTGTAGTGCATGTTGTTTCTCTGTTTGGCACTGCTGAGACAGAGATCTTCCCTGTTTCATTATTTAGTTACTGTATTAAGGTTGTGAGATTTAATACTCAAATGGAATAACTATAATGTTAATTTTTCCTGAAGGGACACAACAAATACCTAGCTATAAGAAAGAGAGGGATAATGGCTGATATAGTCTTGGTATGGATCTTATCTTGGTAAAAATAGACTGCTAGGAAAACAAGAAATGCTAAACAAGAACCCAAACATCCTATTAGCTATGCCGCATTCCCCTAAAGCTAGTATCACATTATAAAAGCAATGACAAAACCAATAGCAGGCTTGTACTATAGGTCAGGGGTCCCCAACCTTTTGGGCACCAGGGACCGGTTACATGGTGAGAGATTTTTCCGCAGACGGGGGGGGCGGGCGTGCTTTTGTGTGCTGCCTGCATCCTGTGGATGGGGCTTTGCTTGTTTGTGTGGCCCGGTTGCTGGCATGTCGCAGCCCCGGTACTGGTTCACGGACAGGGGGTTGGGGACCCCTGCTATAGGTAATCTTTGACTTACAATAACAATTGGGACCAGAATTTTGGTCACTAAGTGACAGTTGTTAAGTGAGTCGTCATGTGACCAGGCTTTATTTTGCAACCATTTTACTTTGATCATTAAGTGAATCACCATAGCCATTAAACAAATTTGGCTTCCCACATTGGCTTTACTTGTCAGAAGCCGGCAGGGAAGGTCTCAAATCATGATCACATGACTATAGGATTCTATAACCATCATAAATGAGAGCCAGTTGCCAAGCATAGAAATTGTGATTATGTGACTGCTAGGGTTATGTTGTAACTTTGAAGACAGATTGTAAACCAGTTTTGTCAGCATCATTGCAACTCCAAACTATTATTAAACGAATGGTTGTGCATTGAGGACTGCCTGTATAATAATTAGCATTGTAATATAAAAAAATTAATAAACAATTGTTACATCCTAAGTAATTTATTGCAATACTCATGAATTGATTCCATACAGATCCACACTTTTTGTATCATACCTGATTATATTTTATCCCTACAAAATCTACGCAGATAATCAAAATAAGCTATGATTTAATGTAAAAACATGAATTGCAGTTAGCAAGCTATAGTTTGCAAGGATCTACAAGCCAAGTTATTGCTTATAGAAGTTATAGTTTACACAAATTATATTTGATTTTTTTATTGATATTTACTAAATACAGGAATGACATTCCATCTCAAATCACAGCATATTGCAATGAGTGAATGCAGGCACTTTCTACACTTTACCAAATAAGACTCATCTTGCGCCAAGACTATATCATAGAAATAACTAATAATTTCAAAAAGCATCAAATTATAACTCTGGCCTCTCCTATTTACTGAAATCCAAAAAATATAATTTTCTGCATGAAACCAAAGCATTAAGAGAAAATACCAGAGGAAATGCGCCTTTCTTTAAAAATTAGGGATTATAGTGGTTTAGCTTCATTTCATAGTAACATATTTTTAAAATGATGGATATCCTACACATATATAAATATGCATGTCAGTACTATATACTTAGTTTAGAATAATTTTATCTTATTGTTAGAGACGGAGGGGGAGCTGGTGTGATGGACTACAGTGAAGTGGCAGTTTTCCAGGAAGGGGGGGAGCACATTCAAGAAAGGGGTGTGTGTGAGACAGGAGGCAGCACAGTATAGGGATGAATAAGAAACAGAGAAAGAGAGTAAGGATAGCAACTCCCTAGAACAGAGGTCTTCAAACTTGGCCCTTTTATGACTTGTGGACTTCAACTCCCAGAATTCTTCACCCAGGCATGCTGGCTGAGGAATTCTGGGAGTTGAAGTCCACAAGTCATAAAAGGGCCAAGTTTGAAGACCCCTGCCCTAGAATCTCCCAGTATACTATGGTAGGGTAAAAGTAGTAAGGATTTAGTCTGGCAACATTCTATTGTATGTAAGCAAATAAAGAACTGAATTCTTTATTCAAGAACATGCTGTTCTTGGCTTTGCCTGCCACATATTTTCCTATAAGAATCATAAAAATTGATTCCTTCGATCTATTTTCATAGGACTTAATTTCTAAGCTGATAATTATTCTTACTGTTGTTCTTAGAATCTGTCCATTTACTCAAATTTACTTTGGTTTTTAGTGAATAGTTGTCAAAGTAATAGACCTTAATTTAATCCCAGATCTTAAAATCAACACATCTTAAAATTGCCAGGGCTGAGAAACCAGAATTTGGTTTCTTATCTCATCTCATGTGAGGCTACCTTATCTCATCTTATGTGAGGCTACCCTCCAGCTTGATAAGGAGTAACTGATAAGCACTCTTTGACCGTGGCTCTTCAGCCAGTTACTTTTCCAATTTATCCACACCATCCTGTCAGCATTTAACTTGCTAATCAGACAATAAGAGATTCTTAAAATAGCTGGCTTTTCTACTAAGTGCTGCAGTGCAGATCACTCTTCTTTGTTGTTCCAGACAGCTGCACCTGCATTCATAATACTTCCATTCATTCAAGCACCTTGAAAAACATAGCCCAATCTTCCATAGGTGGTGAATCAAGCCAAATCCTCTGCTATTACAAAGAGTTTAAGACTTATTGTTCTTTTCTCCAAAGAGTTTGAATCTCTATAGAACCTGAAATTCCTCAACTCAGGCAGTAACTCTAATGTGGGTAGATGGTGCCATTTTGGCTATATAAGAAGCCATACTCAGGAGAAAATATGCTGGCTGGGTGATTTTGAGCCACTCCTCCTCTCTCAGCCCAACCCACTTCCCAAGGTGGTTGTTGGGAAAACAGAAGGCAGGAGTATTAGGTATATTTGTCACCTTGATTTATATTCTAACTATTAGGTTTTATCCTATCTCATTCATATATCTTACACACACACACACCTTTAGATTTTTTAAATCCCTTTATTTTTTATAAGGGCCCATGGCATCACATTTACAACACCTTCCCCTAATTTACCTGTGACATTTAGAATCCACCCCCTCCCTAATAAACCCAGGGCCTGACAAACGTTCTCCAGACAATGTCAAGGGCAGCATATTGATTTTTAGCATGGGCAGGGAGAGAATAGAGAGCAATATCCAACCGGTATCGTATTTTCCGAAGAATTCATGGGAATGTTTTTCTTAGAACTGGGGAAGGGCTGAATCCCAGGAGAGTAAACCCACAGGCGTTTCCCAGTACAAGTTCAACTCGGGAAAGGAAACGGGCAAAAAGGAGACCGAGGGATCCTTGGCGCTCTCTGAGCTCGCTTGCTTTTCTTGCCGACGTTTCATTCCCTAAACCAGGTAGCACTGACGATGTTACCTAGTTTGGGTAATGAAACGTCGGCAAGAAAAGCAAGCAAGCTCGGAGAGCACCAAGGACCCGCTCATGTGAACCCTGAGCTACAAAAATTCTCCTCTTTTGGGAACGAGGAGGCTGGCTCCGGGGCCGAGCGGAAGGGGCCGAAAGCCCGGAGCTCGTGTGAGCAACAGGCAGACGAGGCCGCACAACTGAGAAGGGTCTCCGGGTGCTCCCCCTCCCGCTCCTAACACGCGACTGAAGTTTCCACAGCCCAGCCAGGCGGGAACTCTGCCCCGCGCGCCTCCTCGCACCCTCCGTTCCGAAGGTTTCAGGAAGGGGGAGAGCGAAGGGATACCCGCGCTCAGGACCCGCAGCTCCACCCCCCCCGCCTTCTCCCACACCGAGCAGCAGCTCCCTTCCCTCTCACCTGAAGTCTCGCGACCGCGCTTTAATTGCCCAAATCAGCCGCGGCTTCCAAGGCACGCTGGAATCAGCTGATTCACGTAAAGGGAAAGAGGCGGGCTTTGCTGGGCCGAAGGGGCGGAGCTGACCTGGCGAAAAAGATGGGAAAGATGCAGGAACCAGAAGATGAGGACGGGATCTTGAATGGGACAAACTAATGCAGATGCGTAAGCTTAAACGAAAGTGGCTAGAGGTTGAAAAGCAAAGCGAACAAAAAGAACAATTCTCGTAAGATTTTAAGAAATGACTATTACTGGCATTTTCTTAGAATGGAATACACTCTTTTTTGCCCTTTTTCTAATTCAGAGATCATGAGCAAAATCAATAGTAAAGCGACCAGGTCTGGCTTGGAAAACTGTGCGACCTCTCGTGGGCATCAAAGAGAATACAGAAAATTCTACCTCGTTGCTGCCCTCTAGCCATAATGTGGCTTTTTTTTAGCACGCCAGTTCTCGTAAGCTCTGCTGAGCCCTGGGGCCTTTTTTTGTTTGGGAAGCTTGTGTTTGTTTTCAAAATACCATCAATGCCCCGTAGGCAGGAGTTAATGAATACACCCCATTGTGCATGCTTTAGTACTGTTATCAATGCTGAACATTATAATTGCAACAGAAATTGGCAGGACGTTGAAAAGGTGCCAAGGTGCTAATTTGTGCTTAAAGCCTGAGCATATGTGATAAGCTGTGTGTAGCACAGTAAATGTTACCTAAAATATAGAGGGCTTTTTTAAAAAACGTAAATTCAGCTTTGCATTGCTCAGGAATGCCAGTGCAATTCAATGCGTTCATTTCTGAATGAAGCTCAGTGAATTTACAGTTTTAATTTTCTTTGCTTTCTTAATGTTGGGAGTTGAAGCATTTTGTCGGTACTGTGAGCCTTCCTGAGAGCAGGAATTTGATATGTATAATTACTGGTGAAGCAGGATATTATGTAACTAACAGAAAAGAGATTTAGTTACAGGAAATACGTTATAGGCATGAGTGAAGCTTACCGCCTAGATAACTACATCTATCAGAAGGAGAATCAAAGAGTCAGAGCATGTGAAGCTGGGAAGAAAAGCAGAAGGAACTGACCTGAGATTAATCGTCTTGTACATAAAACAAAGCAGGCACTGTGATAGACAAAAAGGGGCCACAGAATAAATCCTTAATTGTCTATCTACATTCCCTCAAGCTGTGCTGCCAGCTGTGTAAATCATAAGCACACATAATTACTACTACTGCTGTGTTAGGGGAAGTAAACAGTAAAATAAGACCAACATGCATGAACCATTCTGCATTTAATCACAATTTACCCACTGGAAGGGATGGGATAGCTCAGGTTTTCTTGAAGTAAAATACAGAGAGAAGTTGTATGGACAGCATGCTGTAACATTTCAAGCAAGAAAAAAAAAGTGGGAAAATGATACTGTAACGTGTGTACACGCGCCTTCAAGTGAGTGTTGACTCGTGTGATTACCTGGATCTGTCCCTGAAATTTATTGGCAAAATGTTTCGGAAGTGCATCACCCATTGGCTGCTTCCCAAGACTGAGAAAGAGTGATTGACCTAAGGTCACTCAATTGACTTCATGCCTAAAGCTGGACTAGAACTCACAGTGTCCGTTTTTAGCCTGGTGTCTTAACCATTACTATATAGCAGGGGTAGGCAACTTTGGCTCTTTTATGACTCGTGGACTTCAACTCCCAGAATTCCTGAGGGAGTTGAAGTCATAAAAGAGCCAAGGTTGCCTACCCCTGCTATATACCAATAGGCTAAAAACTGATGGCATGGGTTCAGATCTTGTTATTTTACCACAAGCTCCCAAGAGTTGAACATAAATTTTAAACACCGCCCACTAACTCCCCTCTAGACAGTCCCCAACACTCTCACTTTTCATTATTGCCTTATCCCTTGTCCCCACTGGTCACCAGGCAAATGATTAGTGCAGCTCCTATTGAAAGGTTGGAATAATGCAAAAGAAGGGTTGCCCCTGGATACAGGCTAAGTTCTGGAGCAGCAAAGTTAGTCTGCTCCGTAAGTATCACAGCTGTGAAAAGGAAGCCTATAAACTGCAAAACATACATTCTCATATATATTAACACTTTTCCCATTGGTCATTTGTGCTGAGGGTTAACATAATATAGACTTGGGTCTAGATTTTTTATTTTGTGTTCAAGTTTATGATTAAGTTGTACATTTTGAAACATGCACATTCTCTGGAACAGTATTTGTTAAACTGAAAGAGTTACACAAAGAATAAATTTGAATTATTGGCCTAAAACTGTAGAAGAAAGGGAGTTCTTATGAGTCACGAGAGACCTCATGCAAGTCATATGAACATTCATACATTTCCTATCTTTGGTAAATAGAAAACAATATGAGAGACAGAAAATCAAGCCGTTTGAGGGCCGAAGAAAATGGGTGACATTTTATGTGGAAATTTTCCTACTCCCAGATGCCTATGCTGCCATTATGAAGAGAAAGATTCATCACAGCAAGACAACATGCAACCTTTACTGAAAGTAAGCAGTTTCTTATTTATGACAGGGAGAGGCATGGGCTAAATCTCATGAAATAAAGGAAATTTCTTGATTGGGGTGAATGTCAGCTTCACAAAATAAGAAACATTAGAGAAAATAAAGTGATAACAACTTATTAGATTGCCTTATATATAAAGTTAGCTAGATGCTTGTCTTTATAACACACAGGATGCAAATGCACATTTATAGTGCATGGTCTTTGCATATGCAATACAGATAGTCCTCAACTTACAACAGTTTGTTTAGTGACCATTCAATATTACAACAGCACTGAAAAAAGTGACTTATGACAATTTTTCACACTTGCAACCATTGCAGGATCCCCATGGTCACGTGATCAATATTTGGATGCTTGGCAATTGAATCATAGTTATGACGGTTGCAGTGTCCCAGGGTCGTGTGATCACTTTTTGCAAACTTCCAAGCAAAGTCAATGGGGAAGCCAGGTTCACTTAACAACCATGTTGATAATTTAATAATTACAGTGATTCATTTAACAACTGTGGCAAGAAAGGTTGTCAAATGGGGCAAAACTCACTTAACAGCTGTCTTGTTTTGGGCTCAATTATGGTTGTAAGTTGTGGACTATCTGTACTGAATCCTTAAAGACTTATCTATTTGAAGAGCTAGCAGAACAGGCCTGCATAACTCTGGATGGCTATAAGGTGGCAGCCAAGACATACAGAAAACTAGTTCATCTGGATTTTTTACCATATCGAAGTATAAACTACTGTATTCTCATACTGTAATATAATTCTGTCACAAATCAGCTAAAAAAACAGAGAACTGATAGCACAAAAATATGGGAAGATCTGATCAATAAGCACATTTCTGTTATTGAAATGTTATTAATTCACCCAGTCAGTTTAGAGCTCCAAGAAGCATGCAACAGTCAAGGAACGCATTGCATCCACCCTAGTTCCATATTTTTTCAGAAACCAAAATCTGGAAGGACCTAAAAATTCTGCTTCATCCAGGCCATGATTTTGGTGATGAATTCTTGTGGGAAAGAATGTCATGCTTTACATGAAAGAAACTATAGGATATATATTTCATAAAATCTGTGTTTGCATATACAGCCTAACCTATTCTAAAGGTTTGATGGGGTTACAATAAATTTAAATAAGGGATAATGCCAATAATAACTTCAGTTAACTTTCAATCATAAATAGCAGAATACAAACACACACAAACACACACATACACACACCTGTGTATATATGTACGTATGTACATATATATGTATGTATATCTTGGAGTTAGAAAACAAGGAGAAAGGTTTTGTATTCTCTATTAGAATATGAAAGATTATCCTTTACCAGGCAGAACAAAAAACAGTTCATTTGAACTTCAACTATGTGCTCAGAAAGATGGTATATCTATTACCTGTGGATTCCTGCTTTTAACTTCTTAACCTCATTAATCTTGATTAATTTTTCTGCTGAGTAATCTTGTGGGGCCCACTAGGGAGGCTACTTCTTCTGGCACATTAAACATTCCATATTTCACTATTAGAAAAGCATAATCAGTGCAGACATATCTCAGAAGTGACTGTGACAGGTCTTTAAGTGAGCAATTGTAACCTGCAATCACAGGTTCAAGTGAGACAGGAAAAGTCATCTTCTGAGAGCTGATTTTGAGCTTGGACTCAGACTTGGAAAATATATAAAGGGGATACTTCTTGAAATTATCATAAAATATAATATTCCTGTATTATTTGATTCACAGATAGTGAACTTTTGGGTCAAAAAATGGTTAAGAAATCTTAGAACTGCATGTATGTATTCTCCATCTCTCTCCCATTGATATTTAAGCCAAGAAGAAGTCTCCCGTTTGGGAATGTCTCATCCTACTTGCATCTTGAGACACTGAGTGAAGGTCCTCACTCTGTGGTATGCAAAGGAATCAGCAGGTGAGTGCTTTGCAATGAATAAAAAGCTTTATAGGAAGCATTCTGGAATGAAAACATTTGAAAAGCTAATTACTAATGTACAATAAGATCTTCTTAGCTATAAAAAATAACTTTGTTAAAATCAGAGCATTCTTTGCACTTATTGCGAATTCATGAATATTATCTGGAAATTTGTTATACTACTAACTGAAGAAAAATACAGTGATGGACAATGCATCCAACAACTATTTAGTTTAAATGGTTCTTCATAGAAACACCTCTCAGAAGCTTTGACTCTGTATCCATATGATTGCAGAAATGAGAATTTAACCTTCAGTTGAAGTAGGGCTCTAGATTAGGTGTCATGTTTCATTGCAGAAACAGGAAGGAACACTTTGTTTTCATAGTTTGAAGAAAGCAAATATTAGCATGCTTTATCCTTGAAGGCACCATTTGGAGACAAGCCTCCCCTCTCCACATATTTGGTAGATTGTTTGACTGCATAAACAAAGTGATTATTACATATATGAGTAAGGAATGCTAGTTTGTGCATTGCAGGGCCCTGAATCACTTTAATTGTGGTAGATTTATAGATTTGGTTTGTGAGTTCAATTATTAAGTATTGTGAAGAGACAATTATTATATTCTGTCCCTGTAGAATATACAATCAGCTGGTAGCTTTGAAAGTCATCAGCCTAAACTCTGAGGAGGGAATCCCTTTTACAGCCATAAGAGAAGGTAAGAAAAAAAAAGAAATATGAATACGGCATTCAGTCTGTATGATGAATCATGACCTGAATATTGTGACCAATTAGGTTGAACTAAGTATTATTATTATTACAGTATTGAATCATTATTTTGATGCCTTTGAGTCAGTGCTGACTCCTGGTAGCCTGGATGAATTCCTGCAATTTTCATGTCAAGATTTCAGACATGGTTTCCCATTGCCTTTTTCCTTGGGCTATGAGACAAATTATTGGTCCAAGGTCACCCAGCTGGTTTTATGCCTAAAGTGGGATTAGAACTCTTGGTCTCCTAGTTTCTAACCTGCTATCTTAACCACTACACCAAACTGGTTTTCTTTTGTATTAGGCTGAATTTATTAATCTTAGAAGCAATAGAAGGCCATATTGGGATTCAAACAGAATCAGTTGTCTACATTTTTGAATATTTTGCTCTTCCCATCCCAGACTTACAATCAGATGCTAATAGGGCTGTGTTTGTATATGTGAATGAGAAATATTTATATGGTGTTTATTACTCCTAAGATATACTGTAACCAGGTAGAGTAGAAGTTTATGCTACTGCTATATAAACTACATGCAGATGCTTCAGGCTGTATGTCCCTACTTGCACCTAATAAATCTGCCCAGGCAACTTTTTTTTTCTGGCATGTTCCCATGATGTTGCCTTCATCATATTCCAGCCCATTAAGGAAACAGGCTTTTAGTTGTCCTTAGTTGTGTTAAGATCAAAGTATTCCCCCTGCCCTTGTCATACACACCCCAATTAATTTTGACACTATCCAAGGACAGCCCCAAGATGTGCAAAAACTGCTAGGTTTAGTTATCCCTTGCATTGGAAGGAAGTCAGTGAAATGATTGCAGTTAATGAAAATGCTACTTTTGTGGGTTTTTACTGATTAAAGAATTGGTAGAGAGCTCTATAACTCAGCGATAGAGACAGACTTATTTTTGCTGTGTTGAAAAGCAGGCTTCTGAAAGCATGTTTATATGATATATTCAGCCAAGCTTTGTGCTAACCATAAGTAAACTCTTTGATCTAATGCCAGTCATCATTACAAACTGAGGCAAACTCCTGCTTGGGGATAAACAAAACCTTGGCATTTCCCCCTTCCCCCCCCCAAAAAAAAGGTTATACAGACCTGAAAGGAGTGGCAGTGAGGGTTTAACCATCTGTAAGCATCCACACGCAAAGGGGGAACAAGTTCCCATAAGTAAACTTGTGTTCTTCCTTTGCTAAAACACAGCTTTAGACATCCAGCAAACTCTTTTGTCAGTGCAGAAGGGGGAGGGGTTTCTGAAAGTCCACTGATCATAACCTCTGTCTTGGCATAATTGCCTGTTGAGAATTTATTTAACCAAGAGAAGCTTTCAAGAAACTTAAATTTCATTTAACAAACCTCTTCCCTCCCCCCCCCGTATTTAAGCAATTTTAATCTAACAATAATGCATTTCAGCAACAGAATCGCAACACTTTTCCAAGAGTGTGTTTGCTGTAGGAAGAGAGCCATGTTAGATTGTGGTGGTAAAAAATCACCAACGCTTAAACTTTTATAAGATGTAGCTCAATTTATCAGATGGCTAAATTGATATAGGTTTTAAACTGGAGTGAGGTAGCGGTTAACAATTATAATGTGTTAAAACCCCTACCTTGCTCTTTGTTCTACCAATGAGAAAAAATCAGCAAAGTTATGGGGTGGAAATGATAGTTTAAACCAGTGGTTCTTAAC
This sequence comes from Protobothrops mucrosquamatus, assembly GCF_001527695.2. NCBI lineage: Eukaryota > Metazoa > Chordata > Lepidosauria > Squamata > Viperidae > Protobothrops > Protobothrops mucrosquamatus. The sequence goes on along the minus strand of NW_015388189.1, from coordinate 164,687 downwards.
CTTTTTGAACGAATCGCCCCCTTGAGCCAATGAGGAAGTTGTCATCGCCCCCCTTCCCCAACATAACCTCTCAATCAAAACATAGGAAATAATTCTTCAATTTATGCAAACACTTTTTTTGTTTTCTTTAAAATTGTCATCAGGACATATCGATGCAAATCTCAACTGTGTGAAAAATTTTGGTGCCACCCGTCACTTTATTCCCAAACTTTGTGATAAATGTATCTTATTTATTCAAGACACTTAAATGTAATGACCACTGAAAACAAAATTCAATTGCAAGAAAGTGAAATGCCCGAAAAGAAAAACAGTAAAATTTAATGATTGAATTACAAGTGAAATTTAAGACGCAAAAAGAAATATAAAAAGGGCATAAGAACAAACCGCAATGCAGGAACTAAGATAAAACGGACATAGGCCAATAACAAGGCTTCATTTTCACAAATCGTTGACTCATCAATTTGCATCACAAATTCTGTATTTTCCAAGGTGTCAATAAGCCTTTCTTCCACATCAGCAGCCATTTCATCAATTCTTTTTGATATGGTGTCATTGCTCAAAGGAATCGATTGCGTGATAGTGCTTGCGCTGGGCCCCAACATGGTGGCAACAATCTGTTTCACTGCTGGTAAAATCAGCGTTTCTCCGATAGTGTGAGGTTTGCCACATTTTGCTATCAACAAAGATACTTCATAGGAACAAATGAGCCCCTTGTTGGCGTTGAGTGACGATTTTCCACATAACTTCCCAACAGTGCTGCGACCCTTAAACTTGGCCTTTAAGGATTGGAAAAACGATGCCGGTTTGTCAGTTTTATCCGAATGAATTCTTACCAAATGGTCTTTCAGTCGGGAAGGCTTCATCACTTCATTTGAAAATATTTTCTCACAAAGAAGACAAAACAGAAGCTGTACGTTGGAAGGAGATGGAATAAATCCCAATTTTAGGTATTCCGTCGAATATTGGCAACACTTCCTCTTCTCGGCCATGTTGAGAGGTTCTTGAAATGAAAGGCACTACCTGCAAATTAAATTTTTGACTCCACTGGAACACTAGAAAAACACACGTGGACGTCGATAAACTAGTTTCAACAGTTACGTTGACATTACAGCTGACGTCACGGGACAGCCACTTAGCATGCGATGTTTCGAAAGAAGCGCTCCCCCCTCCATCACTGCCCATTCTGGCCAATGGCGTGCCACTGTATGGGTAGAGGCTGTTGCGCAACGCGCATGAAGATAAGCGATGCGTATTCACATATGTACGGCATTCTGTACTGAAGCTAGCTGGAGGAACATTTGAAAACACAATTCAATCCACTAATAGCGAGCGATCTGATGTTTTTGTACGACAGATATACAGCGATTCACTGTATGAAAAAGTCTCAAAAGTATCCCCAAAACGTCTTGCTCCATCGCCCCCATATCGCTCCCTTTTGGTTCCTTCGCCCCCTTGTCCCTTTTGGTTCCATCGCCCCCTTAAAAATGAAATCGCCCCCTGGGGGGCAATATCGCTCAGGTTAAGAACCACTGGTTTAAACCATTCTGAAGCATTCATTCTATAATTAGGCTGACCCAATTTGATAATCTCTTGTTCCAAATTCCAGGGATGGAACCATCCCAGGGATAGAACAGTTCAGAGTGACTGTGGGAGGTTGGGCCGGTCTCATGATCCATCAGAACTATGTCTGACAAATCAGATATGCTGAAATTGAGAAATTTGACAAGTCTAAGTTGAAGAAGACAGGAATGCAAGAGAAAAGCCTTCAGAAGAAAAAACTGAGCAGGAGAAGCAAGCAAATGAATTGTAATGAAATGGCCCCTTCTAAATTATGCACTGTACATTTCAGAGGCATTGTCTTCTTATTTTACTTTTTTTAGCTGCTTTAATTTTGTAAGATGCAAAAAGTTAGATAAGCTTTAAATGATTGTACTGTCCCTTTCTCATCCCGCCCCTAAAAAAGAACAGGGCAAACTATTAATGCTGAATGCAAGCACTTTCCTTTCCATCTGCCTGTCCACCTTCTGGTTTGATAGCACAAAAGCTTGCATGTTTCTTCAAAGAAGATTCTAAGAGGGAGTATAGTAGTCTAATAACACATGAATATGTACACAAAACTGTACCAGGGTCCTGTGACTTATAAAATGGATTTCAATTGAGTGCCATTTTTGTTCAAATAATTTTAATTATTGGAATGCACATTTTTTAAAAGATGTAGTGGAAAAATAGGAAATATTCAGGCACCCAAGACTGTGTTGCTGTCATCTAGGTTGTTCAGCTGTTTTCTTTCTCCTTACATCAATCTGATTGTTGTATCTGTGGTCCTAGTTTCCCTCCTCAAGACCCTGAAGCATGCCAATATTGTGCTCCTTCATGACATCTTCCAGACCAAAGAGAGCCTGACTTTAGTCTTGGAGTACATGGTGAGTGGCTTTTCATCAGATTTGTCCATTTGCTTATTGAAGGATGTAAACTTTCTTGTTTTTCAGTGCTTCCCTTCATTTTACAGCAATGTGGAATGGAACCATCACAGTGACTGTTGCTTTCTGCATGCTTTTGACTCTCGTCCTTGAGGTTTGCCTGGTCCCATTTGTATTTTAAGCTCTGCTTTGTGTGACCTGAAGCAAGCAGGAGTTGATCGTTTTTTGCAGTTACAGTCAATGCATTCAAGGTGCTGTTTTCAAAGATTTGTTTCCTAAGTTCAGTTCACTGCCTTTCCCTCTCTCCTCAGCGTTTTACCACTCATCTTTATCTTTTTATGGTGCCACTATCTTGATTTTTTTTGTTTTTGTTTTAACCCCTCTCTGTGGACATCTCTGATTTTTGCTTTTGGGCAATTCAAATATTTCTCAGCCCCTACCCGTGACATGTAGATCCACACGGGTGGACACACACTAGATCTAGTTTTTGTCTCTGGCCAGTGGCAGAGTGATCTGACAGTAGGGGAGATAGTGGTTGAGCCCTTGTCATGGTCAGATCATTCTCTCCTAAGGTTGGACTTCCGGGCCGCTCCCCCTCGCCGCAGGGAGACGGAACCACCTAGATGGTTCCGTCCCAGGCGACTGATGGACCNTTTTTTTTTTCAAATTTCCCTTGTTAATGCTTCTGACTTGGCATTTTTACTGGAGATGGGAGTCTCGTTTTTGAGCTTTCCCATTCTTCCATTATACGGGTAGTCCCCAACTTTACAACCATTCGTTTAATGACTGTTCAAAGTTACAATGGCTCTGAAAAAAGTGACTTATGACCATTTTTCACACTTAGAACCGTTGCCGCATTCCCCCATAGTCACATGATCAAAATTCAGATGTTTGGCAACTGGCTCATACTTACGACGTTTGCAGTGTCCCAAAGTCACGTGATCACTTTTTGCGATCTTCTGCTGTGCAGGTTCTGAGGTTTTGCTCGATAAAAAAAATACAGGAAACCAGAAGTTGCCTTTAAGCTTTATGTTTTTATTCAGCTGAACAAAAACGGGCTCCTCCAAAAGAGAGAAGCCCCGCATGACCAGAAATCCTTGTATATATTCTTTCAGATTACATAAGCAATCCACCCAGCAAAGCTGACACACGTAAGATAAAGATTTCACCTAGTAAGTCTGGCACACTGTAGATAAGAAGGGAGAAAGCAGAAATAGCTAAACATGTTCCCTTTTGGGTGTTTCCCTAAAGACATCGTACGTTCCCGGGTAGGTTAGGACATTGGGTGTTTTCCTTGCTGCCCTTTCGTGACCCTGCATCCAGGACTCTGCAAGTACCCCAAGACAGCAGGGCCATCTGCACATATTCACAATTCATACTTCCTATGCCCATGGTGGCGAACCTATGGCACGTGTGCCACAGGTGGCATGCAGAGCCCTCTCTGTGGGCACGCGTGCCATCGTGCCAGTCCTGGGCCTTCAGCTGGGTTTTATAAACCTTTTCACTTTAGGCCTCCGCTGCCATGTGCAAAAAACAACAACATTCAATCAATTTCAACTTCTCACGGGGAAAAAAATATCTCACAAAGTTGGAATTGATTGGTTGAACTTTTTAGTCCCACCCAGTCTGCCGTTACCACTGCAGCCACACCCACTTAATGGGCCACACCCACCCAATGGGCCACGCCCATCCGGCACCCAATGATACATAAGTGGGTTTTGGGTTGCAGTTTGGGCACTCGGTCTCTAAAAGGTTCGCCATCACTGTCCTATGCTGTCTCCTAATTCCGGGTCAACACTTCTGACGAGCAAAGTCAATGGGGAAGACAGATTCACTTAACAGCCGTGTTACTAACTTAACAACTGCAGTGATTCACTTAACAACGGTGGGAAGAAAGGTTGTAAAATGGGGCAAAACTCAACTTTCTTGTTTAGCAATGGAAATTTTTAGCTCAATTGTGGCCATAAGTCCAGGACTATCGGCATGCCCACACTCACCCCCAAGGATTGCACTGATAGAAATCCAGAGTTATAGGCAACACTCATTGAATGCCTTTCAATTTCCTTTCAAAGTCATTTTTCAAACTTGCCTTTCTATAGTCTTTTTCAAAATTGTGCAAAAAAGACATATAATGCAGTCAAAACATTGAAAGTGGGACAGGATTCTGCATTTTTCTTCTCCCTCCCTCCCTCCCTCCCTCTCTCTCTCTCTCTCTCTCTCTCTCTCTCTCTCTCTCTCTCTCTCTCTCTCTCTCTCTCTCTCTCTCTCTCTCTCTCTCTCTCTCTCAATATCTCTAGCAAGCTATCATCTGTCTCTATATCATCTCTCTGTCTCTCTCTCTCTCTCTCTCTCTAGCAAGTTATCATCTGTCTCTCTATATCTAGCTATCTAGCTATCTAGCTATCATTATCTCTAACAAGCTATCATCTGTCTCTCCATATCTATCATCTCTCTCTCTATCTCTGTCTCTCCATCTATCTATCTATCTATCTATCTGTCTGTCTGTCTGTCTGTCTGTCTGTCTGTCTGTCTGTCTGTCTGTCTGTCTGTCTGTCTCTCTCTCTCTCTCTCTCTCTCTCTCTCTCTCTCTCTTTATCTATCTATCTAGATGGTTCCGTCCCAGGCGACTGATGGACCCTGAGAGGTTCCTGATGGAGCTTGGGCCATATCCGGAGGATCTAGTCCACGACTCGGCGGAAAATCAGGCGGCGGCTTGGGAGACAACTGCCGCCGCAGCATTGGACCGAGTCGTGCCTTTGCGGCCTCTGACCCGACGTGGATCTCGACCATCTCCTTGGTTTAC
>NW_015388189.1:131853-157644 GCF_001527695.2 Protobothrops mucrosquamatus | reverse complement strand
CTGACCTAGGGTGAATTTTAAATAGGGATAATTTTTAATGATTTTAATAAGAGACACAGCTACAAATATTTGGTTTTTAATTGGCTTTTATTGGGGAAATGTACTATGTTGTTTTAATATGCTGTGAGCCGCCCTGAGTCCCGTGGGGAGAAGGGCGGCATATAAGTCTTAAAAATAAATAAATAAAATAAATAAATATGGTGCTCTGCTTGTAAGTGATTTGGGATAGTATTATACAAAGATTTAATCCAGAGATGAACAATAAATAGAGGTTTTCTTCACCTGATTTCCCAGCAGAGGGTTTCATGGGGTTGACTAAGAAGAGGTCACTTTCTATTCAGTGATTTTTTTTCAAATGTAGTTGAGCTCTACTTTGATAAAGAACCTGTAGAAAATCTCTGGGCTTGATCATTAATTCTTATTTCTTCTGCATCTATTTAGCACACGGACTTGGCACAGTACTTATCTCAGCACCCTGGGGGCCTTCATCCTCATAATGTTATGGTATGTTTTTGGATGTTATGGTATGTTTTGTATATAAAAGGCATGTATTGTGAACAAACATTATCAACAGGCTTAGCATATTAGGGTTCGCCTATTTGTCTTAAATATATATATTTCTCTCTCTTGCATCTAGTTCCAACTGTGTGATTATGTTGTGCTAACAAGTATGAAAGAGGAACCAAGATTTATAATCTTTCCCCATTGCTGAGTTGAAGTGTTCTTTGTCCGTTCTTGAGTCAGTCCGCAGAAAACTGCAGCTGTCCCCATCATTGATCCTTATCCTGCATCACCTGATTTCACTCCAAAGAATGGATAAAAAAGCCTAACAGATTTAAAAACCTTGCGACTGCTTTTGGATAGTGTGGGAATCTGCTTTCATTTTGGTTTCGGACAAGATTAAGGAAATGTGATGAGGACGTGGCAGAACAAACCTGTTGCCAAGACATGCTTTTCCTGTTTATACACAAGCAGGAAAGACTGTATTAACCTTGTGCGCCCCCCAATGCTTTCATAATATGAAAGAATAATAACCTGTCATATGTGTACAGCCTGTCACCCTCCATGTTATAGCTTTAGCCATTGATTCTCAAAAGTATATTCTGTCTATCCTGCCCCCAAGGATGTCAAATGATTGCATTAAATGTTTGTGAAGTGCAGCACTCCTATATTACACTTTTATCCTTCCTCAAGCCCTCACCAAATGAAGATACACCATATTGCTGGCCATTCATTTATGACCCCAGAATCCAAAATCAAGAAAAATTGCATATTAATATAAAGATCCTTCACCATGGAAGTCTGCAAAAAAAATTCCCCACCACGATACAGGTAGTCCTCAACTTATGATCACATTGAACCCAAAATTTGTGTTGCTAAGCAAGACATTGGTTAACTGAGTTTTTATGACCTTTCTTGCCACAGTTGTTAAGTGAATCACTGCAGTTATTAAGTTATTTGTTGAGTGATTCTGGCTTCCCCATTGACTTTGCTTGTCAGAAGGTCACAAAAGGTGATCACATGACCCCAGGACATTGCAATCATCATAAATATGAGTCAGTTGCCAAGTGTTTGATTTTTCATCACGTGACCATGGGGATGCTGCAATGGTCATATGTCACTTTTTTCAGTGCTATTATAACTTCAAACGGTCACTAAATGAACTCTTGTAAGTCAAGGACTACCTGTATTCTGATGGTTTTTGATTCATTATTTGGTCACTAATGAATCCCCAAATTTAAATCACGACTGAACAACTGAAGTTCTGCTTAACTGGTGACTTTGTTGTTGTTGCCTTATTTTTGAGAAGGAAGTATTTCAATATCTGTTTTCAAAAGAAAACACATTTTACCTAGTTTAAAAAGAAACTCAAGCTGTATAAAACACCTGTAGAGTATATGTGAAGAAACTGTGGATTTCCCCCCCCCCTTTGTGGTGTTAGTTGTTGCATCTCACGTACAAAGATCCTTTGGAGGATCTGGCGGTGACAGCATCAGAAAGGGGGGATTTGAAGTCCTCCAGGGCCTTCCAGTGGATCTCGTGAAGTCATTTTTATAGAGCCACTTCAGTACAAACTTTATTTTCACCACCAAACCCTCAGGAACACTTTGGAGCCACTCAAGTCCTCACCACTGCTCCAAGTATTCCACATCAGGCCACCTGCACCCCCTCTAGTTGACTAACAAGGGAGTCTACAAACATCTGCAAATAATCAGTGCCTTTTCCACACCCTCCACTTTGACATGTTTCTTTCTTACTAAGTAAAAACACAGCTGGTTTCTGTGAACGGCAAGACAGGGTTGAAGCTTCATGGCAGGTGGGAGAACATCCTTTTCTTATTCTATTATTTATTATTCTTTAGCTCCAAGGATAAAATACAAAGCAAAGAAAAAGAAAAAGAAAATAAACTAACAAACATTTGACACCAACAAGAAAAACAAAAAAATATGCGTACAACCCCCCCATATCAAATACATTATTGACAACTAACATTAAACATAAAAAAAATTCCACTCCAGCTAAATGCTTACAAATATATCAAAAATGTCTTTTCCATCTCAGGTAACCCCAAAGGTAAAACTAATCTTCAAATCCCTCTTTTAACCATCTACTATTTTATTTAACATGTAGAAAATCCACAATGGTTTCCAATCTTTTATAAACTTGTCCAATCCATTGTCTCTAATCAATCAGGTGAACGAACTCCCTAAGTAGAAACTGTCTAACCTTATGCCATCCCAGGAATCCTGTACAACTATTCTCACTGCCCTTTTCTTTTCCATCATATTTTTTCCTTTTATATTTATTTAGGAAAATCCCCAGGCTTCCTAATATGCTTATAAAACAAAGCATCATAAGCCCTTCATATCATTTTTAATATGCTTCTTTAGTTGTTTTTAAACAGAACCCACATGAGATTGAACCAGGATGAAAATGCAATTCGTAAAGAGCAAGGTTTTTTTAAATTCTTTCCTCCTTGTTATCTGATCCCCACAATTCCTATCTTACAACAGTTATAGTATTTGCTTTAGCCTCTGACATCCATTAGAATCCCCCTTTTTATATTTCTATTCCTCACCTATTTTTTTTTTTAAATCTACATATTTAAGCCCTGCAGAATTTTGTTTTCAACAGTCTGAATTAATATCAGGAAAGTAGTATTTGTTTTATTCTGTGGCAGTCAGGTAATTAGCAACCCAAAGTTATCTTGGAGTTGAGTGGCACCAAATCAAATAGAAGAAACTAAGATAGCATTCACTTACCAAACAGAGACAAAAAAAAGCAGAGCCAAATCTTTGAAACAGTGTGGGATTTTTAAACCATGAAAAGAATGTTCACAAAGGGCTGCATTTTGCCATTTGCCATATGGGAGTCCTACATCTTGAAACAATTCCCAAAGTAGACATAACCATAATCTAATGCCTTTACCAGGAGGAAAACTGATGAGATGGTTCCCAGCTATCATATCTAGCCTTCTGAATTCTTTCTATGATTTTAGCAAGACTCACATTATTCTAGTATCCCTTTGGTAGGTCTTGGAGCCTCCAGACAAATTCTGGGGTATCTACTGATGCTTGCCATCATTGGGAAAGATGTCTCTGAATTGTTTTTCCTCATTTGTGGCCTTTGGGGTATAAGGGTAAAAATAGGAGTAAGAGGCCTCTGCTAGGCAAACTGCTTCCATTTCTAATATCACTCCCCCAAATACCCTGAAGTTCAGCTATTCTATTGATTTGTTCTAACTTACATCACCTTTCTTTAGCTCTTGAGTGAAAAATGGGATATAAATCTAATAAACGAAATAAAACAATCCATAATAGTCTTTTTTCCTAAGATTGAGCTAATTAATTTTACAATTTCTTTTTGCATTTTATTTTCCACATTTTTCAAAAAGCTTTATCCCAACATTCTGACATTTAGCCACGGTCCCCATCCTATTCCAGATTGTTTTTCTTCAATATGCTATTATTCCCCTCACTCCTAGATTGCTTTTATGACTCTTCTCTTGGGGAATCCTGGCTTCTGTTTGACTATGGGGGAAAATAAAAAGAGAAGCAAATAAAGCTCTTCATCCAGCACAACTATTACTAGCAAGAGAATAGGTATATAACAGAAGAGTTGCTAGGAACATGTGTTGTGGGTTTTAAATATGTAAATAACTTATAAGGAAGAGTCATTTCATTCATTCATTCATTCCCTTTCTTTCCTCTGGAAGTTTAAGATACTATCTTACACTACCATGGCTACACTACCATTTTCCCTTTTGTTTCCAGCTTTTCATGTTCCAGCTTCTGAGAGGGTTGGCTCACATCCATAAGTGCCATATCCTTCATCGAGATCTGAAACCTCAGAATTTGCTCCTGAATTGCTATGGAGAGCTTAAATTAGCTGATTTTGGTGAGTCATCATAAGCTGGTCCCTATCAGACCCTATTCAGTAGATGAATTTCTTGGGCCTATAGATTCAGGGCCATGGCATTTCCATTTGGTCAGCTATAAAGAACAAGCTCTTCTGTCTTTAATTCAGCTCAAGCTAAATAGGTGTCAGTTTAGACATTTGGGATAATTAATGTTAAAAATTGAGAAATATAGGAAAAATCAACTGCATTATATAGTTGGATAGTACTTTTGATTATTCACAACAAAAAGATGCAAAATAATTGTAATACATTATGTCTGTGATTTGTGCCCTGCAATTTGTTGTATAGATAGACAAAATGGGTCAAAATGATAATTCTGACTGTGATTTTAAAATTCTGATTTTTTTCCCCTCTGCTTTGTCAGGTCTTGCTCGTGCTAAATCTGTCCCCAACCAAACATACTCTGCTGAGGTGGTGACTCTTGGCTATCGTCCTCCTGATGTTCTGCTTGGAGCCACTGATTATTCATCAGATGTGGATATTTGGTGAGAACAGATTTGGACCATTAAGAGGAAGGAAATGAAACTCAACACACTCATCCTTTCCCTTCTTAGGGAAAGATGGAAGACACAATAAGAGCATTTTAAAATATGGAAAAATGCAGTGAAGAAGAGCGTACTCTGATTATCAAAAATTACATGGGATTGAATTGGAAATAAAATTTACTGTATTTTCTTTTTTTTCTCTGAACCCTCAATTGCTTAAAGATTTAAATATTTAATATCAATTGTGTCCCAAATGAAATGTCATGTTTTTATTTGAGTAGTCCATAATAGAGTAGACTGCTTGCCAAGTGGTATCTAGAGCACGTAAGAGAAAAATGAAACTAAATCCAAAGATTTTATTCTGGTCACCCAATCTTTCCCATAAGCAATGCCATAATTCTTACTTCATATAGTTTGATTATGATTAGCTCTGCTGATCTCCTAATGGTTACAGAATTCCTAGAAATTTTATTGATTTGACAGAGAACCAGATCTTTATGAAGTGATAAAGTCAAATGTCATAGTTTGAAAGATTTCATCTCATTAAGTTACAGCTTTACTGGAAAAAAAATTATTTGATGAGGTGAAAAAGCACTATCCCCTGTAGAATCCCCTGAGTACTAGCATCAGTTTAAAAAAATCCTGGTCTGCAGCCATTTTGATCTCTATGTTTCTAGCTAAGTCATGATCATGACTGACATGCAGAGTCTGGAACAAGGCGTTCCCATACTGTAGTATACTATACTATAATATAATCCAATATAATATAATATAACAAAAAGCAGGACTACATTGAGAGAGTATGAATTACGCAAGTCTTACAAGATAATCCAGAATATGGATTAATATGTGCCCAAAGCAAGTTCCCTGAAGATGGGCTTCAGCATGAATCCAAAAGCTCAGAGTAAATCTCTGGTCCCAGTGACTGACCCAGATTTGATCTTGCAATAATCCAGAGTTGCTATGCCAAGAGGGAAGGAAAATGAATGGTGTATGACAGCCCTTAAATTGTGATCCAGGTTCTGATGTGTTTAGGAAAGTACGTATGTGGGAGGAATTAAAACTGATTATTGTAGCAGAGCCATTTATTATGGCCTTAAGGAGTTTATAGTGTAAGGAACTTCCATGCCAGTCAGCCACAATCATTATGTTAATAACAAGAGTGCAAAATATCTGAAAGATACAATTTTGCCTATTTCTAATAAAGGCTAAAACTGCAAGTTTTACTGCCTTCTCCCTCCTAAACTTGGTTTCTCCTTCTCTTTTATCACAGATTTTGATGTTTAGGCAGTATGATATGCAGTTCAGTTCTTAGAATTTCTCATATTGTAGTAGTAAAGAAATCTGTTGTGACAATACTGTGCTACCGGAGCTTTTGTGCATTATATTGAGAATGGAGCCTAGGGGATGAGCTGCAAGCTGAGCTTAAGAGCCACCACACAATTGAAGGAATTAAGGAAACAATCTGATGGACAGCAAAAGTTCTGCTCCACTTAACTTCTGATCTAGATACTAGCTATTTATTGTATACACAGCCTCAAGCATGCTAGATTAGCCTTAAACATTTTCGAGTGTATGAGCATACGTATTTAGATTAAATGTTGGTCATTTAGTTAAGAATGTCATATTCAGTTTAAATCCAAACTAGTTCCAGAGTGGCAGTTTCTCATGGATTCTTTCTTTCTTTTATTAAAGAAAGATGAAACTGCTGGAAAGTCCATATTAAATTGTATGCAATTTAATATACAGAATTTTGTATCTAGTTTTCTCTATTATATGCTTTAATGCAACTGCCTTAATTTATGCCTTAAAATATGCTTGATTCTAGTTTACATTGTCTCTTATGCAAGTTCCCCAATATTTTTTTCTTTTTTGAATCAATATTTCAAGTAACTGCTTCCTTATGTAAATTTTGTCATGATATGTTGCTAGTAGAAAGCATGATAAAAATGTATATTTTATATTCTGATGTTTTGATTTAGATTAGATATATTTGTAATGTGTATAAAAACAGCACTGGGTGGCTAAGTGACTTAATATTATTTTTCTCCAGGAGTGCAGGCTGCATATTTGTGGAGATGCTTCATGGTCAACCACTGTTTCCAGATGTTAGCAATATCTTTGACCAGCTAGAGAAAATCTGGATAGTGAGTACAATGGTATATCTGAGAAATTCATAGTAAAACCATCAGCACTTCAAAGTGTTACTGTATCAATACAGATCGGGATGGGTAACATTTTTTGATGCTCAGAAGTATCTTTCTGTCTCTTCCTTTGCCTTGTGAATTTGTTATAAGATGAATATAAGAAATTCAACAAGGGAAGAAAAAAAGAGTTTCACTTTTTGTGTGTTTGATCTTCAAAATACAAAAAAGCTAAAAGGAGATGCCTTGATACATAATAGATAAATTCACTGTATTCCGTTTTCTGAGCATGTAAAAAACCAGACAGACATTGGCTGTAATTTTAAATGCCACCATTACACAAGAGAACTCAGTTTGGGTTCTTAATTCAATCCATAGCTAAATGCTTGCTTTGAGGTATTTTATCTTAATTGGCATGGATTTATTTGCTTGAGGAATGAGTCCTAGAACTTGAATCTTCAAATTAAGCTTCAGTGGTACTAAGGCCCACGATCTCCTCAAACAATGCTGTGAAACACCTGTCAGAAGATCTGCTTACTGACATTTCCCTTTCACCTCAAAGCAGTGGTGTCTCTCTCATCCTGACAGTCTGTAGCTTCTGAATGCCTTCTCTTGTAGAGACCCAATCTTGATTTCTGGAAGAGCACTTTGGCTGGCCATTCTGACAGCTGCAGCCAATGATAAATATGAGAGCTTTGTACAGTACTTAGCAAATACATTCAGTTTTGTTTCTCATTTGAAAGGTATTGGGGATCCCAACTGAAGAAACATGGCCAGGAGTTTCCAAACTTTGCCACTATAAGCCAGGTATGATTTCATATCTGTATATAAGAATGTTATATACCTTCAGCCTGTTTGCTGATACATGGGTATGCTGCTGTTGTGAAGGATCATTATTATTTGATCACTCTCTCCATTTCCATGTGCAATGAACATGCTCACAATGGCTGTCTTCATGAGGAACACAATAGTCTGCAAACAGGTTGCTGGGGGTAGTGGGAGGATGGTCTTCCTGCAGGATCTAATCTGGGTCGGTCACTGGGACCAGAGGTTTAGTGTTCCAAGCTTTTGGACTCATGCTGGAGCCCATCTTCAGGGAACTTCTCTCTACCAGAATGTGTACACTGACCCAGATTGGATCTGCAACATTATCCTGAGATACCAGGGCAATCCAGAAATAAACCTCTGTTTGGTTATCAATGACAGACACTTGCATATACAGAACTTGTATTATACACATTAGAAAACTACAACATTACATTAGTTTTCTACATAATCGCCATTCAAATTGAGGCACTTGTCATAACGTCTTACAAGGTTTGAAATTCCTTCTGCAAAAAAAATCTCCCGCCTGGGAATGAAGCCACCCTGTAACAGCATCATGAAGTGCATTGTCATGCTGAAGCGGTGCAACGCAAGCCACTGTTTCATTTTTAAAAATTAGTTCATTTTCAATTGATCTAGCGGACGAGTCAACTGCAACACAACCTTCTCCTTCCACTTCTCACTACCTACTGAACTACTGCGCACGGCGCCATAGGACAGGTGTCACTATCCCCGCCTATTTCTTGCACATGCTCAAAAGTTTATTTCCGAATTGCCCTCGTACTTATATTTGCCTTCATTCGCAAGGGTCTTTTTACTTCCCTATTCGTTTCCTGCAATTCTGCCCAGAATCAGTGAGAAGAGAGCAGAGAGGGATAGGCCTTTCCTTCCCATCCATCATGTGGGGAACTTTATCAACAGAACTTCAAAGGGCCAGTTGTCTCTTAGTGGGATGTGGGCATTTTTTTTTTTTTAAAGGAGCCTTCCTTTCCCTTCTGTTTAATATTTTCTCATGAGATGTCTTTCAGAACAGCATAATCCAAGTGTTGTGGTTTAGGGAAGCAATGATCAACACCAATGCAAAGAAATGTGAAATATTAAAACCCTGAAACATAAACTCCCTCCTCTGCATCCTGGGAGAAAGGACAGAGTCTGCGTGAAAGCCAGGGAGGGCAAGTGGGGGAAGCACTTTCAGTCTTACGTTTTTCAGGTCTAGCAGAGCATAGTAACATCTCTTCAAAGAGGAGGATGTTGCTCAGATGAGCTTCAGAGGCCCTGGTTTCCCTCCCCTGCTTGAAAACTAAACATCCCTCATTTTCACATGCTGGCTGGTTTTGTAATGGTGGGGAAACTTTCACACCATTAGCCAGGATTCATTAATCACAGTGGCGTGAAATGGGAATGTGCTGGCTTCCTCAGCAGACTGGAGTTTGTGCCCCATCCTACCTACCCTGACATAGTAATTGGGGGTTGGGGAATTAGGTTCACTGCTTTGAATGAAAGGAGGAAAGGAAGATTCTCTGGGGAGTGGGAGAAGGACAGGGGGGGAGGGCAAAGCCTCAAACCACTCATCAATTCCCTGCTGTTTTTCTAAGGGAAAACATAACAAACCCAGAGAAATCCTTGCTGTGGGAAGGGCAGTAGTGAAGCAGTGACATGCTAATGAAAAGTCTCCTCATACGTTTTTAAAAAAAAGTATGACTCTGGAGGAAATACTAGTTAATTAACAACTGGTTTTTATAACATAACAAAATATTGTGGGTTTGTAATGCAATTTAGTTGCTGTTTGCTAACTTTTGATGTTTTTAAAATGGCACTCTGAAAGCTACCAGTTCAAGGCATTTATTAACTATTCTGTCCCTTCCTTCTTAATGTTGCTTCTAATTAAACAGTGAAGAAAATCAAAGAAAAAACTACAATAGGAAAGTCATTGGTTGGACTCCCAAAGCCCACAAAACATTTTGTGAATTCTAACTGAGAAAGTGCTTCGTCTGGAGTTGATTATAATCACTTGTACTAACTAGTCAGTAGATACCCATTGTTTGAAACATATTTTTCACAGTATTGGGAGTAAATTTGTACTGTTAAATTGTAAGTTAGCACCGAAGCAACAATAAAACAAATCAACTTAAAATATTATCATCCCAGATTAAAAATATGATTTGGATCATTATGGAAAGGCAATAACATAATTGTGTTGGAAGATCTGTGGATCTTACACAGCACAAATTGACAATCCATTTTTAAAAACAATATGCTTTGTTGGGGGGGGGTGG
Source organism: Protobothrops mucrosquamatus (assembly GCF_001527695.2). Lineage (NCBI taxonomy): Eukaryota > Metazoa > Chordata > Lepidosauria > Squamata > Viperidae > Protobothrops > Protobothrops mucrosquamatus. The sequence goes on along the minus strand of NW_015388189.1, from coordinate 147,494 downwards.
GCTGGATGCTGAAACACACGAAGAATGGTTGCGGGAACTGGGTATCTAGTTCCTGAATCTAACAAAATGGAGCAAGGGAGACCTGATAGCAGTCTTCCAATATGTGAGAGGCTGTCACAAAGAAGAGGGGGACAACCTATTCTCCAAAGCACCTCAGAGCAAGACAAGAAGGGAACTTATCAAAAAAGTGATCCAACCTAGAATTAAGGAGAAATTTCCTGAAAGTGAGAACAAATAAATAGTGGAATGGGTTGTTTTCAGAAGTTGTGACTACTTCAGTACTGGAGGTCTTTTAAGAAGAGATTGGACAGCCATTTGTCCAGAATTGTATAGGATCCCTGCCTGGACAGAGGGTTGAGCTAGAAGACCTCCAAGGTCCCTTCCAACTCTGTCATTCTGTATTCTGTATTTCTAGAAGGTCCTGTTGCTTTCTTATGATTATGGTCAGATTAATATAGGAAAATACTGATGACAGGGTCTTTTCTCAGTGAAAGTGCTTTCTGCCCATCCTTGAGTCACCACAAAACAAAGCCAGCATAACATTTGCTGTCTGCATCCTGGATCCTGGATTGTACCTTTTCAAGGGGTGTTGTCTTGCTTTGTGAGTTTCCCCCCTGGTATTGCCAAGGCAGTTGTTTGGTCTTGTTGCTGCTCCTTTGGAAGTTTATCTATCTTCTGTGTGATGGCTTGTCTGCCTCCTATTACTTATCCACAGTATGCATCTGCTAAAAATCAAGGGTTTATAGTTTATTAATCAATCAGTCATGGGAGGGAGGAGAAAAGAAACTGAAGTGCAGGGTGATGATTGGTACCTAATCTGTTTAAAAATAGATTAAATATACAACAAAGGAATAAATAATAAATTATAACACTAAGAATTGCTGCGGAGTCACATAGGAATATATTTACTTATTGTAGTTTTTTAGACAATTATCTTCTAAAGCAGAGTTCCTCAATTTTTCTGGCTTTGTGGATCAGCGGGTGGGGGGAAGAGGGGATGATTCTGCACATGTGGTTGGCAAGCACATGCATGTGCACCTGCCGCTCACACAAATGGAACACGTGCGCATGTGCTTGCTTGCTGCTTGCACAAGTGAGAATGCATTTGCACATGTGCACTTGCTGACTATTTCCGCTGCCCGGTTGCAATCCCCTCAAGCCCATTAGTGGGCTATGGCCCACAGGTTGGGGACCCCTGTTGTAAAGCATCTTACTTCAATTAAAATTATTTCCATTTTTGCATTAATTTAGTTTTTGCATTGTGCAAAGCAGAATATCTCCAGACAATTCCCTGTGTTCTCATAAAGGTCAATAACTTGATATTTTACTAGACATGTTAACATTAGATAAGTTGTAATCCAGATACCTGAGGTCAGAGACAGGAAGAGATTAGGTCAGAGGTAGGCAACCTTGGCTCTTTTATGACTCGTGGACTTCAACTCCCAGAATTTCTGAGCCAGCATGGCTGGCTCAGGAATTCTGGGAGTTGAAGTCCACGAGTCATAAAAGAGCCAAGGTTGCTTACCTCTGGATTAGGTATAAAAGAACATATTTTGTTGCTTCAAACAAAATAAAATACATTCTTGCAATGGTGTTTTCAGTTTCTTTGCATTAAAATTTGCAACACATTGAAACAGATGCTTCAGCCAAGTAATGTATTATAGCTGCATGACCTCCCCAACTGTAAGAATTATTTCTTTTATTTGATTGGCTATGACAATACAACAGATTCATCTTTGCCCTCAGTGAGATGAATTGCAATAGGAAATCCCATATGTTTACATATGTATATTCTCAGAGCTCTGTAGAAAGACTGACTGATTATGACAAATATTGAAAGTATTGATTATGTATAACTAATTCCTCTTTTTAAAATATTGATATTTCATTGATTAATGTAATGTTGAACATGTAATCTTTGATTGGAGGAATAAAACATGTACAGAAACATTGAAACAATCACAGAACAGTAGAATTGAAAGAGAACCCAAGGATCATCAACTAAATATCTATGAGATGGTGGCCCTCCAGCCTCTTATGAAAAATCTCCAGAGATTGAGAACGTACAGTCTCCATAGGTGAACTATTTCACTGATTTCAGATGTCACTTTTCACAAAATAGAAGAGTTATTCTAAGTTTCAGAAGTGACAAAGCAAACTAGGAGAAGATTTGGCTAAGGCATTTGCAGCTGACTGGGGTACAAGCATGCCCTTCAGTATTGTCCTCTAGGACCCCGTGACATGACCTTTATCTGGTTGTGTTGTTTGACACAAGGTTGTTTTTGCAGCGGACCATGTTTTTTTGTTTTTTTAAAAAGTGGTCATTGATGCTTTACTATGTTTGTATATTGGTTTTTTTAACTTGTTTTTATTGGATTGTTGCTTTTGTCATGAGCCCTGTGTCACTTAGGTGAGATTGGTGGCCCTACAAATCAAATCAATAAATAAAAACCTCAGTCCTTAAATGAAACAAAGTTAAGTCATTTTTAGCTTTATTGCTATTAAAGTAGCACTTCCTCCCTTATTCCAGGAGTCGGTCAAGCTATATAAACTTCATGTCAATTTTCCAATAGGGCCAGAAATCCTGTTGCATTTGAGGACATGCAAGGACTTTAGCAGCTCTTCCGGCTGGAAGAGGATTTCGTGTAATTAATACTAAATTGGTTTAAATATCCATTTGCTTGGATTCTCCACAATCAGGGTTATAGGGATATAAACTTCAAAATAAAAAGAAGGTTAAGTTTCACTTTTATTAACTCAAATGATTGGCTATGCCGGCAGCCCCCAACCTTTTTGGCACCAGGAACCGGTCCATGGAGAAAGGCTTTTCTGCAGACCGGAGAGGGTGTGATTTCAGGTGCTGCCTGTAATCTGCAGATGGGGCTTCGCTTGTTTACATGGTCCAGTTTCTGGCATGCCATAGATCGATGCCGGTCCACAGACCGGGGTTGGGGACCTGGGCTATGCCAAACAGTTTTACTATTTAGTCAGAACACCCAAATCTCAAACTTCCTGCTAGCCGCAGACCATCAGGGTAGAATGAACTGGAGTGACCTTACTTCTGCCCTTTCAAGGATCCTTGGGAGGAGCACAGAAGGTATTTTTTTTGCATTTTTAAAATTTTTCCTATCTACTAGGCCGGTTGCAGGCATAGCAAGGAGCATCATCTTTCACGTGGCCCGCAGCCTCTGCCTCTGCATCTTTTGGGGAGTGTCCCAAGATCTGGAATTCCTGACCTTGGAAATTCTTGCCTTGAAGACCCTGGGAAGGTGGGAGGGGACCCTTGGGCAAAGACTCTATTTGCCTTGTAGAATGTGGAAGGCTTTCAAACTAGACTTTTTATTAGGCGACTGCCCTGACTCCTTCATGGAAATTTATGGGGGAATTGGTTTCCAAACATCCTCATTCTTCACTTGTAACCCTCCTATGTTTTCCCACCGTTTCTTCCTTTTTCTTTAGGCAGACACCTTTGTTATGAAGAAACAGACTGCATAATGTCTGGTGATTAACTGTGCTAGGAGTCTTCTGTCTGGAGGCACTCGTCTATCTGATTGCAGTATGTTTGCTCTGTTAAAATCAGATTCAAGCATTTGTGCCAGCATTCTCTAACCAAGCAGGCTAACAGGTCTATAGTACAGCAGTGATAAATGTAAGGACAAGAACAGGAACTCTCAAGTATATATGACTTCAATTGGTTGTGTTTAATCCTGTGATTGCATATTAATTTTCCAGACAGATTCCTTGGCAGTAGGCCTCAGGGGCTCCAGATTATCTGTGACAGGTAAGCTATCTACAATCATCAAATGCTCCCTTAATGTCGGTCTGTTCTTTGTGCGTAGTCTAAGATAAATCCAAAATAATAGTAGTAATCTTCAAACCTAACAAAAAACATTAAAAGTGGCAATTTCCAAGAAAGGCATTGATACTTATCATTATCATTGGGTTACATCCATGAGTTGCCTAAAAGGGATGTTATTTTAATGAAAGCAACGAAGTCAGGATATGAGAGACTAATTTCATGTTACCTCAGGCTGAGAATTACAGACCAAAGCTAGCATAATAATATGTAAACAATGATCAAACAAGGAGATGAAGACAGAGAACTGGAGTATATTCAACCAAATGTGGCACTTGAAAGTAAAAAAAAAAGATCCCTCTATTCACTAAACAAATGTTTCCTGCTAGATTTATTTCCTGGTTCTAGTTCTTGCAGGGCTTTTTAGGCTTTGTACATTTTCTTGGGCATTCCTGTGAACTCCCTCCCTCCCCCTCTCTTTTTTTGAGGTCCATGCTCTCTCCAGGAGCTTCCAGCCAAGACTTCCTAAACTAAAAGGATCCCACCTGCTTAAAAATGAAAAGCCTCCTAGTTAGGTTATTGATCTTTAATGCTTTGACTATACACTTCCTTCTGTCAGATTAGAGCACTGCCACTAAAGCAAATACCCATACACAAACTCCCCACAGATGCTTCTAGGATTCAGATCACCATTGGTTTTGGCCTTTACAAACAAACTCAGCACTAGATGAATAAAGGTAGATATTGTGGAGTGGAACTAGCTAAGGCACAGATCCAGATACCTACCCTTCAAAATATCCCATATTGTTTTGAGGCCTTTTTTTCATAGCTGAAATTTAGGCTGTGTCCCAGCTTGCACCTAATCACAGCATTAAGCATGTCCTGGCAACATCTTTCTTGCCAATGTAATCACATGGTATTTCCTTCCTTTTGCATATCAGCTTAAGTTGTCCCTGATTGTATCAAATGTTAGAGTAAACATTTTTCCCACTATTCTGACACTGTGAAATGACAATCTGAAGACCTGGAGAAAGGGCCATAAAGCTCTCCATCTATTCTTGGTTGGCAGAAAAATATACTGGCATGAGTTGTGCTGTTCCTATCCTACTTCTATCCTATTTTATTTCTCAGTCACTGTAGTTGCCTCACTTCCCTTTGGGTTGAGCTAATATTAAAGTATCTGAGTGTCACGTATATTCTTAACTCTTCAATTGCAATTGAGCTACAGTTCAAATTCTGCTCTCAGTTTTATATATGCTATTTCTTTGATTTATTTCCTCTATTGTGGAAAAAAAAATCACAAACCACTTAGACTTCAAATGCAGTTAGAGCCATATGTATATTTTTGTTGGGAGTGTAGTGAGAAAAGAAGAGGTAGCTGATCCAGGCAGGGTGATGCTGTTTCAAAGTGAAATGCCTGCTGGGATGAGTTGAAATCTGGCAGGCTGAGTTCCCATGAGCCACTTGATTCTTTGAAGAAAGAAAAAAGCCCATTAAAAGTCCTTCCTTCTAGTTCACTTTCTAGATGTCAAGATATTTGGCATTAGGCTTTGCCACATATAAATACACATACCTATTTGTATATCTATTTACATCCTTTAAAAACCTTGAATCTTAAAGGAACCTGGGAACAGTGTTAAATCAATAAATAATGACAACTTTTCCTAGTGACTATTAAAAGGGCAAGAGATTCTGTGTATGTATGCTTACAAAATGAGACATTGTAATTAGTGGTTGACTGAACTTCTGGAGAACTTTCTTCATGATTAATTAACAATTGGCATAGAGACTTAAAAACTTTACTTTTTTATTTTAATGATGCAATGAAGGTTCCATGATTTACCTTTTGTGATGAATTTGGAGGGATGTGACAACTGCCCATTTTTATGTTCAATTTTTATTAAAACAGGCTTTAACAGAAGATTAAAAAACTACAGAAACATAAAAAGAAAAGTATAAAAAAGGAGATGTGAAAGAATAAAAGAAAAAATTGAAAAATGAGAAAAAGAAATAAAGAAAAAAAAAAATTAAGGAAGAGATTTCCAATTTTCTTTGCAGCAGTTACAAACATAGTAATTACGATCTGCACCCTCCCAAATTACGTATCATATCTTTTTATTCAATAAATCACTAAACCATCAATTCAGTTTTATCCAAACTGTTTAGCCACCTGTATACATTTCTTCTCATGTGATTAAAGAGCTTTGGATATAACTGAACATTTTATTAACTCATTTTTTTAAAAAAAAGTAGATATGTCAAATTAATCTCATTCAACCATGCAAATTTTAAATGAAAGAGCAATATGGATTGCATTACTTTGCTTTTGGTCTTGTTTTACAAATAATGATTTCTTTCCCAAACTGATGATTTTGAAAATAAATTCCACCGAGAGAACATCTAAATATGTCTCCAACATTTAAATATAACTACTTCTGAATTTAAAAGAATTTAGAAAAATAGAAATGTATTGATTTATCCATATATATTTAATTGAATATTTATACCAAATGTAAAGTCAAACTTTCCTTTTCTTTCTCTCTTTCCTATCCTATCTTTTTCTATGGATTCTTCTGATTTTGGCTGATATATTAAATTAATATTTTTCAAAAGTTAACAGCAGAGTTTGAATTCCTAGAATTTAGTTTTCCTTTGTTTTTAACTTCTAGGCTGATCAAGGAGCCTGAGGCTGAAGATTTGGCAGGAAGAATGCTAAAAGTATATCCACAAAATAGGATTTCTGCACAACAGGCACTTTTTCATCAGTTCTTCAATCCACTGCCCTCTCAAGTGAGCCAGCTTTCTAATGGTAGGTTAATCTCTGTTCCCCATCCTATTAATTTACTTCGTTACTTTTTGGTGGAATGTAAACACAATCATGCATAGATGAGGTCAGTTTTATTACAGCCTGTGGTCAGCAAAAAAAACAGATTTTAAAAAAGAAAAAAGCATCAAAATAGATAAACACAAACAAGCATATTCAGCTTCTGCATGCATTGTTTACTTAGAACATATACTAGAAAACACCAGTGAAAGAAACCATGAAAGGCAATAAGAACCCCATTCTTCAGCCATTAAATCAAGAATAGACAATATTTTGAGGGCTTGGGTAGTTCTGGAATGTTTAGAGCATTTTGCAATAGATATAAAGCATTCACGTCTCAGAAGGCAAATGGATCATAAGACCATAATCATCTCTTGTGATATTACCTCAGAAACTATTGCGCCAATAGGTTTTGAGGAAATGATGGTCGTGATATTACCACAGAAACTATTGACCCAATAGGTCTTGAGGAAATGATGGTCCACTAAGTGTTCACTTTGGTAGCAATTACTGGACGTTGTTCAGGGAACAGGCAAGGCACTCACTAAGAACTTCTTCCCTGACAAAGGGCAGAGTATTGTACAGGAGCTCTTGTCTTCCAAGGCAGCAGATGGCCACTGTCCCATGTAAAACTTCCTCAGTATATTCTTACTTTTATTTTTTGCTTTTTTTCATAGCACAGTCCATCTTCTCAGTACCCGGAGTGATGCTCAAACAAGAAATGTGTGACCTCTTTTTTTCATCTCAGAAGGGCCATCAGGAATATAGTTCAAGCAACTTTTGGTGAAAGAAATGAAGGATTTTTTTTTTCAAGAGAGAAAGGAGGCAAAGAAATAAAACCATATTGTTTATTATCATTAGCTAAGACAAATGGGGATAAACTATGTACCAATATTACAAATCCTGGATTTCAATATATAAGCCCAGCGATTGGATTACCGATGCATGGCAGAGGAAGAGATGTGGATATAGTACAAAACCAGAACTTTTCTTTCTGCAGTTCCAGGATACAACTCTTAATAATACCAAACTTTCCAACATGGAGAGTGGAACACAATGTACTACAGCATCTGTTTTATTTTTACTAATTGGACGCTAATTGTCCAGAAATACTATCCTACATTGACCTTCTGCCATTGTTAATGGAGTTATTCCTTTACAGGTTCCACATTAATGAAAACTTTTAAAATGGGCATTGTGGGTAGCTGATTTAACATTTAACTGAATTCTTTGTTTCTGAACATTCTGAACATTCATGAATCTTCTGTCTACAGTTTAGTCCCATACCATAGCATCAATAGCAGAATATTCAATTGTAACCTAGCCTTATGCAGGTGCTGTTTTATCTTTGAACAGGGAAATATTTTTCCAGGCACCCAACCATGCCTCTCACACATTATATTTCCAAGACTGTACTCACCAGTTCCTGGAAAGCAAGGAGGGAGTTGCTGGGGTGATTTGATTCAATAGTATTTGAAGACTGAAGATTATTGTTATATCTAAGGTTCAAATGATGTTAGCCAATTTCACAGGAAATCCATTGTTTGTGGAAGCCATGGAACTAAATCTCTTGACTCTCAGATTTGCTTGGTATCTTTGATAAGTGCATGGTATTTTTTTTAAAAAGTCTGAGACATAAACTTTTCTCACTTTTGTGGGCCAAAAAGAAAATATTGTATTAATTTACATTTATTGCAGCAACATATTTAACCCTTTCAGACCCAATTTGGAGAGTTCAAACATTTTCTACTTTGTCCAGTGTTAAGTTTGATTCACCACATTTTCACATTAATATAATTTTTAAAAAGTCATATAAAAATCATACATATTTCTCTTTAATATAACTACATAACCATACTGTTTACAATTTTGTCATACATACATTTTTGCAGTACGTTTTTCACAAACAGTATGCAATTTTAGATGTTATTTCACTAGTATAAACATTTGTACACACCCTTCCCTAATATAAATGCTTCTGAATGTTTAATTGGAGAAGTGGAAGATTTTTTTAAAATGCTTATGTTGTCACTTGGTCTGAAAGTGTAAAATTTAAATAATATTAAATTCAAGTTGAACTAGCTATCCCTACTCTTGAATAATTTTAATTCCCTTTATTTTCTTACTGAAACTAATATTCAGCACTGCTTCCCATCTGAAGATATAGAACTTACTCAGTTTGAGCTGACCTGTTTCTTTTTTTAAAAAAAATTCATTTGATTTGCAAAGTTGTACATTTGTAAAGAATTTTCCAACAAGTGAAAACTGTTACCTAATTTGTGGGATATCTTATTTCATTTCCAAAAGTACACTCTGTCTCTGAGATTAGCAGCAGTTAATATTTACATTTTTTTGTCTAAACGTGTAGACATTTGTCTCCAAAATTTGCATTCAAAGGTGATACATAGATCTTTCACGAGCTGTTCTGTTCCATTCTTAATCTTCATTCAGGCTTCCTTTGTTCTTCAATTCTGTAATGATTTGGGACTCCTGTTTTTGGATTTAGTCCTCTGAAGGATCTTAACATTAATAAAATTTCAGGTGCCTCTGAGTCTCTTACTTGACTCCCAACTGAATTATGATGTAGTTTTGGCTACAAAGGCAATGCATTTCCCTCCCAAGACTGTAGCATGAAGAGAGATCTCTCCCCCACCAAGTCATTCCTTCAGTAGCTCCGTGTATTGCTCTCAACTATGATCTAACACCTACCCAATTATTTGCGATATTTGCTCTCTGGAGAGACAGACCCATCCAATACCAAGATAGCATTCTTCCCAGTGCAGATAGGAAGACACAGGGTGCTGTTTTCTTCTCCTGGGTAAGTGTTAGTCTTCTTGCCGAAGATTGCAAATTGGGAAATCTTTGGATAGGATGTAGAATCTTTCTTGTCCTTGCTACTTCTTTCTTCCCATGGCCCCACCTTGAAATGCCTCTTCAACAACAGTTTTCGCAGGTTCGACAGCCTACGGAAATGTGTGATTAAAAGATTAAGATTAAAATAATAGTTTTCAGTCTTCTGATCTATATGTTGAAGACCTAAAGATATTTTTACAATATTGTTTATTGTTTATGTGAAATACTTTGTGTAACATAAATAATTATAATTTAAGTGAGGAAAACAGCATAAGAAGGAAATAAAATCGTATCCATTATCTTTATTTTAATCCTTTTGCCTCATGTCACTCTGGTCAGAATTGGGAAAACTTCTGAACATTAAATTTCTTCCTTCTGCATGATGAACCAAAGAATATAAAGGAAAATGTATATTCTTCCTTTGCTATTACAAAGACTTCTGCTGAAGTATTTATGCTAAATGAAAGCAGTATTTTTGGAGAGATAAAGGTGAGTATTGTGTCCTTTGTTAAATAAATGCTGAAGTCACTGAGAAGATTTACTTACATGTTTCCCTCTCTCTTTGTTTCTAAAAAAGTGATGGAAGTGCTCAGTTGCTGGAATAGTTGTCATAACAGAAGGCATGAGGTCACAATCAGATGTTTGAGGAACATCCCATTGAAAGTAGTCAACATTCATTTCAGTTGCCATATTTCTCAAAAAATATTTATTTGAATTTGGCATACTGTTTCTTTTATGAGTCTCTTTTGGGGGGGGGGTGGCCTTTAAAAATTATATATTACAAAATTTGAATTTCCTTTCTTTGGTCTCTGTGACCATAAATAAAGCCATGGGAGTGATGATGGCAATAGCATCAGCTTCTATGACTTCTCTTCCCAACCTTAGCTCAAATAAAATTGGTTGATGCATTTTCTTTTGGCCACATTTGTTGATACGGGACGAAGATTATCATCATCTACGTTTAGCTCTTCTGGCAAGAGGTTTTCCATCCTGTTCTAAAATCTGCAACAGTTTTAGTTTACAGAAGCTGTATTTTTTCCCCAGGAGCTTATAATTCATCCTTAAGAAATGTTTGTATTTTGACAGCCCACAAACAGGCAGTGAACATAAATAGTTGTACTCCCTTCAGGATTTTTGTGCCAACATTTAATATTTTATATAAATTCAAAGAGAAAAAGCACAGAAGATAAGGTTTTAATCATAATTGTGGTTACACATTCTATCTCATAGACTGTTAGCTGACATGAATTGCTATTGATCTTTAAAATGTATTATTTATAGTGCTTTGGATGCTAGAGAAATAGAATGGGATACTATTAAAGATATACAATCCTCTGATGCTTAACATTTTCTCACTTTTGTCTCTGACTCAGCCCATGTTTTATTGCGGATACATTAATTTTAAACTCTGGCTCCACCCATGGCTGGTTCCTACTGTTGAATGACTTTTGTTAAAGTTCTCCAAAATTTTCCGATCGCTTTCATAAGATGACATTTGTTGAAGAATAATAGCATATTTGAGATTGTTTTAATTGTCTGGAACAGAATTTCAACGCCAAAGTAAACCTTACCTATTCAAAGATACAGATATTCAGAAAGATAGATGAGAAGATAGAAGAGATGAATGGCATGTTCTTTTTAGAACACTAGCTTCGTTGTACAATATCTCACTTTCTATCCATTTCTTCACTGTTGATTGCCTGTTCCTGGCTCTCTCTTGGTATTCCAATATATTATCTCTCCTTCAGAAAAGGCTGTCATAAGGCACCAACCTTTGTATGCAATGCAGTGGTGGAAGGGCATGCAAGAGACCTATACCTTTGGAAATCTGAATCATTTGAGGCACATCATTCATAATTGTGTTTTTATTGTGCAGATTGCAAACTATGAATGAGCTATCAGAAATATTATTGCAAAAGTATTGTAGTCATAAAAACTAGCCTTTAGGAGATTATTAGAATAAATAAGTACTGTCTTACACACTGGACATCCAATGAAGTAAAATGTTGGCATTTGACAGTAACAGGACTGTTAGTATGTCTCTTCACAACATGTTACAGGCATGGCTTTTCTTCTTGGCAATTTGTCAGTATTTGGAATCTATCAAGAATTGCTGGCTTTTGGAGGATAGGCCTTGCTAAAAGAATGAATGTAACAAATCTGGAAGGAAAAAAACTTTCAAGCAATATGGCCAATGTTTCTTTTTATAGAATAAGTGAATTTCCAGATCATTGATTCTGCCCCCCCTTTTAAAAATTCTATACTTTTCGGTTTGAAGTTGTTTCTTCTTTTAATAAAGCTACTTTGCTACAATGGTTAAGGCAGCAGGCTAGAAACTGGATGATTGTGAGTTCTAGTTCCACCTTAGTCATGAAGCCAGTTGGGTGACTTTGGGCCAGTCTTGCTGTATCTCAACCCTTGGAAGAAGACCACTTCCAAATAACCTTGCCAAGAAAACTGTAGGGACTTGTCCAGGCAATCTCCAGGAATTTTAACACTGACTTGAGAATTGTTTCCTTCTCATTAGTCTCCATGTTTTGCTTTCCTGGATGTATGCATACATGAATGCCTTCCCTCCCCCACCACCTTCCCACATATCTCCTTTGACCCTAAAGCAGACCATTTCTTTTTCTGCTTTCTCCTTATGGTATCTTTGTTGCTCTGATGCTACATTAGTCAAAGCAACAGCGAACAGGCTGTTCTTTCATTCCTGCATTCCTCTGTAGATCCGTGGCAACTTGTAACAAGGAACAACTAATGGCTCAGCTTCATAAAAACAAAATGACGTTGATGATGATGAAAGAAGTGAAGCTTTGGAGAAGTTGGGAAAGCAAGCAAATAATGCTTCATTCACCCTGGGCAGATTTGAAAGGGATGCCTGCTGGATATGTAGGGGCTGAAGGGAGCAGGATCTTCCAGGACTGAGCTTAATTCATTGATTTTAGTGGGCCATTGTTGGATAAACTGCAACATTACATTTTAAAAATCCTCAACAACTGTTAACTAGTAGAGGACATACCAAACTAGCAGCCCAAGATGAAATGCCCGAGCAATGACAGCCACTGGAGGGAAAAGGCACAAAAGGCACTATCCTGCAGCTAATACTAGGATGGAAAGAGGAGGGGGAGGAGGAGAAGGAGGAAGAGTAGTAGGAGGAGATGATGATCTGCTCCAATGCTCAGAAACCAGGGACTGGCCCTTCCTGGCACAGCATATAAAATATATGAGGTGCTATTCTTTTTCTATAGAAAGTTTTATTTCTATATGCATCTGGATTCCCTGTGAATGTTGTAAGGTGTGATAGCAGAAAATTTAAATATTCGCTTAATGAAGTGGTCTGATCCAGAGGCGTAGCGTAGGGGGTGCAGGGGGGGCTGGCCGCACCGGGTGCAACATCTGGGGGGGCGCGCTCGCACTTGCAGCTCTCTGCCCCTGCCTGGCTCACTCACTCTCTCTGCAGTGCTGGCTGTGCGAATCCGATCCGAGCCGCCGGGTCACCGCCCACTGTGGGGGGGGGGGCGCAAATTACTTGCCTTGCCCCGGGTGCTGACAACCCACGTTACGCCACTGGTCTGATCCTAGGACGAATGCTATAATTTATACATGATGCTGGATTAAGACATTCCTTTTGACCATAGGAACACTATAAATTAACAGTACTGTAGATGCTTTCATGTAATGCTACACAAGAGTATTAAGGTTTACAAGTAAACAGAATTTTGTAAAAATCTCTCATGCTCTGAAAGTCTCAAAGGTGCTTTTTCAAAAGGCAACTGGATTGTGTTTTCCTTGAGGAAGACGTTTCGCTTCTCCAGGAAAAAAACAGTCCAGTTACCCTTTGAAAAAGCATCTTTGAGACAACCATGATCTGGATGACTGAGAATCTCCATAGACATTTTCTGAAAGCTAACCAATGAACATATGTTTTGATGGCAACTGAGCCAGTTTGAGATTCTTCAGATCAGCCCTTTTTCAAATTTTTGTAATACCTTTGAATTTTTGGAGCAGTTTTGGCTGATGAGTATAAAGCTTCATCTGAGAAAATATGTAGAAAAATAATTAGCTTTGCATCTCTCTCTCTCTCTCTCTCTCTCTCTCTCTCTCTCCTGAGTGTACCAAAATAGAGCATTTCTGTTTAAAAGAAATTCTTTAACATTGAATTCTAGTGTGTTAAATTTAAAATTATATTCAGCACATTAATATATATCTGATAATTATCCCACATATACTAAAGTAAAATCATCAGGAATTCCTTTTGATGCTTGGCTTGTTTCATCGAAACTTTTAAGCCAATTAAACTGATAGCAGGTAGAAAGAAGTCCACAAAAATGACTTTCTTTAGAAAAAAAAATCTTTGATTTTACTTTACTATCTTGTTCAATTCTTTCTTTTTAATTAAGTTCCAGTCCAGTGAACTATCAAAAGAGCACAAAGAAATCAATTCTTTTATTCTAATGAATGGAATTCTAAAGATTGAGAGCTGCTCTCTCCCACTACTAAGTGCTCCTCACCTTCCTAAGGGAGTAGAAAACTAGAAAAGTAAAATTCGTCCTGCTCTAGACCTCCAGAGGCCAGACAGACTAGTCCCACCATCGGTTGCTGGAGAGCAGTCAGCCACATCAGGCTGGCAAGAGGTCAGACATCGTTCCTGCTTCCATTGCTTTTTTGCCCATCGTTTGATCATTCTGTTTCTCTGTTTGGGTAAGAAAATGTCTCTGAGACATTGACCTAACAGGTCACTTGTTATCTAGCACAGTTAATATCAGCTAAGGACAATTTAAGCCTGTCTCAACTATGGTACAGTGAAAAGGTGAAAGCAAGATCAAGGGACATGACCAAAATGGTCAGGCAGGTGTTTGTGTCATGGTTTGGTGTAAAGGGGGAAAAGCACATGAAGGATGAGATCTGATATTTGAGGTCCTTTCCCAACTCCAGCTGAGACTGCTAGTATCAGGCTTCCAAAGTCAGAGTTCCCAGATCATTACAGATACCAAGTGTACATACTCAGAAAAAAAGGATTATGGAGGTTTTGAATCCACAGGATTCAAACTCCTCGTACTTGTGAAATGACTGAGTTCCAATAAAGAAGTGGGTGGTGGTGGTGGTGGTGGAAGAATTGTCAAAATTATTTTTGCATAGAATGAAGATAAAAATGTTTTCTCCTCCATTCTCTTCTGTCATACTTTGACCTACCTGTTCCAATTGTTCTCTCCATATGGTTACTGCTGTTTTGACAAAGATCCCTCAAAGCAGCTTGCTGCACAATGTTATCCATCACCAATAATAAACACACCATTATTTGAAAAAAAAGAATAAGTATTGAAAATGATCAAGCTGCATCCAAAACCAATAAAACATTCAAAAGGAGATCCCTTGTAGAAAGCAGTTTAAGAAACATGTCCACCTCTTTCTTTTTTTAGCTCTTTCATTAATCCATCAGTACATTGTTTACTATTTATTGAGGTGTTAGTTGAGAGCAACCAACATTTATATTTATATATTATATTTAAACATGTGCATAATGTCCCTTTTCTACCAGTAACTAGCACTAGTACCACACATGCATAAAAGGTCCTGGCCAGCTCTTCTTATACAGGTGAAGGAAATCTGTTAACGCCAACTAATTGTAAGAAGAGGGCATTTTTAATTTTTTTTTTAATAAAATTTGTATTAATTTTTATAATTAAACAATAAGTAATATGATGCATTTGTATACGCAAGCATAAAAAACAATCCAAATCAATACATTGTCGGAAACGCTCGGCAGTCCCCGCCTTACCTCCGCCCTCATCCACTTTCCTTTCCTTCCTCCCTCTGACCCACAACCTCTCCTCCTTCCTCCTTCCCACTTCTACATCCCCTCCCTTCCTGACCACCTCCTCGAGTGCAATTTGGGATACCAGCCGAGCATCTCCTCTTATCAATACAATTATTATTTACCTATAACATGTAAATACATCAATTTTTCCCCCCTAATCCCCTTCCCCCCCTGAGCTTCCCGGAACCAAATACAGGATTGAAACACATCCCATTCCATATCTAAATTACCATTTAACTAAACAAATATAATACTATCAATATATACCTACTTTAACTCTAATAAGGCAATAAGTAAAAACAATATATCTACTCAAAATCTATATGATATTTAATCACTCCATACTTTCT
>NW_015388189.1:65006-130761 GCF_001527695.2 Protobothrops mucrosquamatus | reverse complement strand
TACTCACAAGCAGACACAATGTAGCAGCAGTGGCGGTGACGTCTAGCTTCACTCCGAAGAGCGAAGACACACCGAGCTGCGGAGAAGAGGTCCGGACTCCGGGGGAGTTCTCACCTTCATCCCCCCAGGATCGCTCCTGGGGGGACTAGGGAACTCAACCCCTATCCAGACCAAACTCACTTTCTCCCCTTCGCCCGGGTAGAAAGTTCCGAGCCGCAAAACAGCTGATCCGCGCTGTTTTGACGGCTTTGACGCAGTCCCGGGCTGGAGGCTGAAGAAAAAGCCTCCTTCAGCAACGCCTCGCCACCGGAAGCCCAGGGCATTTTTAATTTTTAACTACTATTCAGTAGTTCATGGGATAAACAGATAGTATGCTTCACTTTAAAAATTACTCAGGTAGAAGGTACCCTGATATATTAATATCTTAATTGGAGCATTTTCTGCTGCTATTTGATTTTGGGGACTAAAAATTAATTAAAATAATTTTACTACACTCTATTCATATTGATAAATATGAAGTTCCACCAGCTTCTGCTAGTTTGGCATCTGCTGTGAATTTGTTGTAGCTAAAAACTGGAACATTATGTATAATATGATATATTAATATCCTTTATGTAACATGACCTGCAAATTGATAACAGCCAGTAAGTGAGCATACAGTATGTTTTCTGAAATCAGTAATCATGTCAGAGAAGGACCTGATCCATACTCATTATCAACTGGAATTTGCATATACCAAATGGCATCTCACAGCTAGTTTGAATCTTGATTTTTGAACCCATTTGAATTGGGCAGATCTCCAGGCTTCGCTTTATGAATTGGTTAAGAGTTACACATAATAAATTTAACAGAAGACAAAAAAAAACCCCATGTACTTATTTATATGTTTTCAATTTAGAAATGTGCCTGACTCAAAATAAGATGTTTGAATACATCATAATTAAATTCATTTTATTCTGTTTTGTGAATATTTTCTTTAAAAAAACCACTCTACATTGGCTACAATTTTAAAAGCCACCAGTACAAGAGAGAACATAGGTTGGTTTCTGAATTCAGTCCATAGCAAACTGTTTGATTTGGAGTATCTCATCTTGATTGGCATGGATTTGTTAGATTGAGGAATGGGTCCTAAGGATTCCAGCCTTCCAATCAGGATACACGGCCCTCAAACAATGCTGTGAAGTGAAGTTTTTGAACACCTGTCAGAAAATCTGCTTACTGTTTTTTCCCTTTCACCTCAAAGCAGCGGGGTCTCTCTCATCCTGAGAAGTCTGTGGCTTCTGAATGCCTTCTCTTGTAGAGACGCAATCTTGATTTCTGGAGGAGCATTTTGATTGACCGTTCTGCCAGTTGTCAGAGTCTTCTTGCTTCCCCATTCCCTTCCTGCAATTCTGCCCAGAATGAGTGGGAAGAAAGGGAAAAGAAAACAGAGAAGCCTTTCCTTCCCATCCATCGTGCTGAGAACCTTGTTCTTGTGCTTCAAGGGGCCAGCTGTCTCTCAGTGGGATATGGGCTTTTTTTTTTTTTTTTTTTGAAAAGGAGCTTTCCTTTCCCTTTATTTAATGTTTGCTCATGAGATGTCTTTCAGAACAGCATTACCCAAATGTTGTGGTGTGGGGAAGCAATGCTTAACACTAATGCAAATGAAAAAAAAGTGAAGACATAAATCCCTTTTTTTGCATCTTCTCAAACTGGGAGAAGGACCACAGTCTGTTCGTAGGAGGTCAAGTGAGGAAATACTTTTAGCCCAAGATTTCCAGACCTGGCATAGCATAGTAACATCTCTTCAAAGAGGAGGAGGATGTTTGGATGAGCTCTAGAGACTCTAGTTCCCTCCCCTGCTTGAAAAAAAAATCCCTCATTTTCATGTGCTGGTTGTGATGGCCAAACAGGAATTCAGGCTTGTTTTGTAAAAGTGGGGAAGTTCACATTAGCCTGGGCTCATTAATCACAGTGGTATGATTAATGTGGGAATGTGTCAGCTTCCTCTTCAGATTAGAGTCTGTGCCCCATCCAAACTATTCTGATGCAGCAACTGATGGTAATCCAGGTCCTGCAGCCAGTATTGGACAGACCTGGAATAATTCAACATTTGATCTTTACATTCAATTTCTGCTCTATTCAACCTATTACTGGTGACCTGTCTGTATTTCTTGTCTCAAATCCTTATCAGGAAACATGAATAAGCATAGGTTCATCTACCAATTTAATTACCTATTTATTAAGATGTTTTCCCAATAAAGCTTTCAAAAAAATCCTTATATCGTTTTACTTTTTGATAATACAGCAGATATATTTACAATTGTTCCTGACATTTTTGGTCATGATAACATCTGGAATTTCTAGGCACTGTAACGGCCATGAGGGAGAATTTGCACATTCACAAAATGTCATGGTAACAAAACAAAAAATAACAGATGGGAAATGGAGTCCCAGAGCCATTAGGGGAA
Organism: Protobothrops mucrosquamatus; assembly: GCF_001527695.2. Lineage (NCBI taxonomy): Eukaryota > Metazoa > Chordata > Lepidosauria > Squamata > Viperidae > Protobothrops > Protobothrops mucrosquamatus. The sequence continues at coordinate 128,311 of NW_015388189.1, read as the reverse complement.
GTTTTCTATCATGGAACTTAGTTCTATATGAGGTGTTCTTTTGATACATCCTTTCTATCTTAAATTTGTTGAAATATCTGGATAAGTATACTACAAACGGCGAGGCTTTTCAGCCATTAGCATGTTATTATCTAGGTTTCATCTGGTCAGCTTCTGCTCTTCAAAAATTAATTAAAGGCTAATCTAAATTTCTTGCTTGCCAATACCAGGATGGGCCAGATATTTAAAACTGATTCATTTTCAGTAAATTTACCCACACAAAGCAAGCACCCGAAGGTTTAAGTCTGTGACTATGTCTGGACTCATGGTCTAAAAAAATGCAGTAAATATGTTTTATGTACAGCTCTGGGGGAATTTCAGCACATAACGAGGAACAAGGAATAATAACTAGCAGAAATTAAGACTGGGCAAATTGCATAGCAATCAAGAATATGGCATCCAGGAGTGTTGGTGTTATGTGTGTATGGCAAATGACAACATGCACTGCAGCACATACCTGGCCCCTTTTGAACTTGTATGCTGTGTAATGATGGAAGTGTGAAAAGGTGGGCCTTGGGCTGTGACATCACAGTGCACATTTCATCACTTCGGCTTTATTACACTTAAGAAAGGGCACCTATAATGGCACCCAATGCCTGTCTCCAACTATTTTACAATTCAACATTATTATTATTAATCTTTGTCTATTAGTGAAAGATTAAATGAAATGACTGCAATTTAACATCCTAGGCATCAGCAAATTGAAATGGACAATCGCAATGTTTATTACTCAAATCAGGACATCACAATGTTTATTACTCAAGTCATGAAAAATAAAGGAAGAATGACATTTTTATAGTTAGGAAGGGTAAAGCCATACTGCTGCTCCACAGGCTGCTGTGCTTCCAGATGCAATTCAAGGTGCTGGTTGTTACTTTTAAAGTTCTGCAAGGCACATGCCTCCAGATCGACTCCCACCCTTCTGATTTTTCGCAAGAGCCTTAAGACTTGGTTCTGCCAGATGGCGGGGGGGGGGTGGCATTGGAGGAATATCTCACTGGAGGTGGTGGATTAATTAAGAGACAATCCCACCTCCCCCTCCCTCTGCACATCCGGCTCCCTCCTTCTCTACCTTGTGACCATGATTTTATTTTGATTGTATTGTCATTTTATTGGGTTTATTTATTTCTGATGATTTTAACGTTTTTATGCTGCAAGTCTCCCAGAGTCACTTTAAAACAAAATGGGCAGCAAATACATTTAATAATAATAACAAGAAAGCAAGAACAGTTTTGGGATACAGTGCAAGCAATGGCTGAATAATATCAAGTAGATTTCATGGATAAACCCTTTAATATAACGATTATGCTCCAGCCACTGATATACAGTAGAAAAAATCAAATTCAATTTGAAATCAACAGAACAGGCAAGCAAGAGGTGCTGCTTCTGATTGGAGACTGGAATGCCAAAGCTGAAAACATGAAGGTAGAAAATGTAGTTGGATTATACGGCTTAGGAAACTGAAATGGCTTATGCATTTCTGCCAATCCAAATATTTCTTCATTGCTAACGCTGTCTTCAAATAGCCAAACTGATGCCTCAATACATGGACATGACCAGATAAAATACATAGAAACCAAAGGGACTATATTATTGTTCAAAGGAAGGTCTGCTATATACCACTAAAACATGACCAGGTTAAGTGCTGATTGGAACTGCTCATGAACTGCTCGTGTGCAAGCTAAAGAAGACAGCCAACCAGTCCCCACAAAACAAACTCGAACATATACCTACTATTTTTGAGGAGAACATCAGGAATCACCTTGAAGTGCTCAGTGTCAATAGAGAACCAGAGGAATTATGGGATGGAGTTAAAGAGGTTGTTAAGGATGAATGTGAAAAAAGACTGCTAAGGATAAAGAAACAGAAAAAAGCAAATAAGGAGTCAGAACAAACAGTGGAAATTGCCCAGAAGAGAAGAGAAGCCAAAGCCAAGAAAGACAAAAATCTCAGGAAAATTTTGTTTCTAGATGTCAGACTAAAAGGAAATAATGGCCTGATTAGGAGAAGCTTGTTCCCCTCTCCTCAAATGCCCCCTGGGAATGGAACACTTTCCTCGGAGAGCTCTGAGCAGAGAAACTTGGTCACCAGGTGGCACCATTCTGACACAGTAGTTTTGTGGTTTTTTTATTCCCCAAACTTTTCCTCAACTCAAACTAAGTTATTTTTTATTTTGTGTCCCTCCTTTTCATAAACTTTTCCTTCCTGTCAGCAGTAAACCTCTTAAAGAATCCCTTGTTGTTTCACTTTTTTCCAGCAGATGGAAGCAAGAAGCAATAAGTAAGAGTTTATATTATATACTAAAGAAAGTTAGTAAAATATTTGAGTGGGATACATTTTTGGGTTTGGTTTTGTTAATCCTTCCAATGTTGATGCTTCAAGTTAAAGAGAGTCTCTGGACTTTTCTTCATGTTCCTTGTAACCCTAGCATAAGTATGCTCCACTAATTGCTTTTTTCCCCCTGTGCCCTCTTGATGTTGCCTTCAGCTCCTCCCCAGCTTATACTGGAAGAAATTAAAGCTGTCTTTAGCTTTTCCAGTTTTAAAGGGATGTTTTCCCTACACAATTTTCCCCCCATGGATCCAACCTAGCATGCTTTATCAAGAGATGATGAGATCAGTGTCCCAGCACCTTTTAGCCACTGTAAACTACTACAGGAATGTCCTATCCCCTCCAGGGCCTGGTCACTTCTCACTATGACCAAATGGTCCTGGGCTGCTCTGTTGCATAAAGACAGCTGTCCAATTGCCTTCCTTAATACTTGAGGGGAGTGACCATGCTGGGCTCCAGGCTCTAGTACTAATTATGCAAAGAGCACACAAACTTTGGTGTTGGAAGTTAATCGGCATACCTTTTAAGGCTGTTGTGGATGCTCTCACAAAATGGCAGCCATCAGAGAGGAACCTTGTCTATTCACCAAACAACTTCTATGATGGATAGAGCCAATTGTAAAATGCCCACCTACTAGAGGTGCTTTCTATCACCCCAGGTTATCTTTGCTTGCTGGGAAAGTGGGCACATTTCTAGGCAAAAGCCTGAGCTACTAATATTAATCAATTTTATTTTGAAGACTCTGTTCAATCTATAGCAGTCTAAATATATTTTTATTCTTATAAATAAAGATGATTCTAGAAGCTAATCCTTTGCTTGGCAATGTGCCAGCATCTTTTGCAATTATTATAATTATTTTTAATTAAAGTAATCTAACAAAAATAGAGATGAGTGAAGGAGACTGGCAGGATACCATTGGTGATATCCATAAGTACACTGATACCTACAGACACCATGTTGGAGTATACATGTGATTAACTTCTCAGATATAATGCTAATGGGATTATTAATGCCATGAACAGGTTTTTTTTTCCCTTAGCAGTTTATTTTTAGAACAGAAGAGGACGGCTCCATTAGCTTGTTAAAATCCAAATCAAAAGCATTTTAATAGATGGAAAACACGTATTTAAAAATGCAGTGAAATGTTTAAGCTCCTTTTGTGCTATCTCTCTGTCTTAGAGTTTATTGCTTATAAAAAAACAGAAACCAATCCAGATTACAGGTAATAATTACTGGATCTGCATCCTACAGATTTCTGCCTGTCGGTCTGCCCCAATGTAACCTTTTCCATCTCTCCCTCCCACACTCACGTACAAATGCTCACATACACAGACTCCAGACTCCACCTGACTTCAGTTATTATTTACAAATGCCAGAGGTAGAATGTGCTTTTCACACAAAGAATTTAAAATGTATACAATTAATTCAGCTCATCCGCCCAGTCTGGGCGCTCCTTTCTCTAGCCTTATCTCAAATCAGCAGCCAGATTGTCTTGCATTCTGGCTGTTGGGAAAAAGTGACTCCAGCTATTGGAGAGATCACCTAGGAAATGTTGCAGTCATTAGACTAAAAACAGCAGGAGGAGCAGCTGTCCCCTCTTCTTCTCCTGTATGGGAACATATGTGTTTCTGGGTAGATTGGGTGTGGGTCAGCACTCAGCCAACCTCATCTGGGCTCAGAAGCAAAGTGGGGCCTGGTGCAGTTGGATGGAAGTCTCTGGGGGGGGGGTTAAGTCTGGAAAGTGGGAAAATAATTCCCAGGAGACAGTGGCAACTGCTCCCATGCTGTTGCCAAGAAGGCAATATGATTGTGAAGTCACTGGGGCTCAAGCTTGACTTGAAGGAGACTTTTCATCCCAGATGTTTGTTATTATCGATACTTACACCCAGTATCAGTGATCTGGTATGAACTGAAATTACAGTGAAAAACAAAATCTGTCAGGCTGACAATCATTATGAATATAATTTCCAGTGAAAAATGATGTTTGGGGTCATCCACAGGAGGTGGGGAAATGACAAAAGTAGTGATGCAAGCTCTTGCTGTTTTGTACACACGCATGGACATAAGAGGCAAAGGGACTTGTAATGCAACAGGGTGATGCTGCTTTATCATTTGATGGAAGCATTGGATTCTGCGGGCTTCTTTGCCAGAGTAGGAAAAATGTTGGGCTATGAAGCCAATTAAACCACTGAGTAGATTACCTAATTTGGACAGATGTACTCTGTCTGTGTGCTTATATTTGTGGGAATTATGAAATATTGGAAGACAGAGCAAGCTGTGTTCCTAAGCTGCAGCACATAAGCTGCCCTCCAACGATCTCCAAAGTTGAAATATTCAAGTGCGTAAATCTAGTTCATTTCTCCCAGATGCCCTTTGGGTGATGCCATCTGGTCTCCCTCTAGCATTAGAATAATGGAATCAGAGACTTATAGCTACAATGCCAAAAGGATGAAGAGGATCCAGATGTTGGCAAGACAAAAAGACCAAAGGCTGAGAAAGGTTTAAGTCCTCCATTCAGACCAATGGTAAAAGTTGTACATCATTCATCAGCTCTCAAAGACATCCTAAAGCAGGGATCTTCAAACTTGGCCCTTTTATGACTTGTGGACTTCAACTCCCAGAATTCCTCAGCCAGCATGCCTGGCTGAGGAATTCTGGGAGTTGAAGTCAACAAGTCATAAAAGGGCCAAGTTTGAAGACTCCTGTCCTAAAGGGACAGATTGTGATGAGAGAACCTAGTGCAGTAGACAGTACTGCTTGTAATGTATGTATTTGTGGCTCTGAGTGGAATTAGCTAGTCTTATGGCTCCTAGTAGGTCTTCCTGTCTGACCTGCACTATTTTATAAACTGCAATATTTTCTTTTCTAGTAATCAATACAGACATATGCATACCTGGCTGTGCACCCACACTTCCTTTTTTTCTTTCCACACAAAAAAAAAATCATTTAGGATAAAAAGTCCACATAATATCTTTTGACTGATAATTCTACAAGCCATATATCTGGAAATATCCCTCACTGCTGAATTTTGATTGCTGCTGTTGTGCTGCAAAGGGCTAAAGGGTTAGGGTTAGGGTTAGGGTCATATCGGGCTAGTCTTAATACTTACAGCAGTCTTACATGTGTCTTTAAAAATGATATCTGATCCAATCAAAGGAATGGAAATTCCAAAATGGGTTGCTTAGGATGATTTCATGGTTTATGTTTGATCATATGTTTGCAGTTGAATCTTCTGGTGGGATCCTTTGCTATTCAACTTTGGAAGCTCCAGATGATTTGTGCCAGGTAAACTACTTATCAGATCATTATCAAACAATCCTAAAGCTTTGTTTATTTTTAGACACAGATTTTTCAAGACCAGGTTTCATTTGCTTAGTCTAAATAAGACAATTCCAGAATGGCGGTTGCTGTAGCAGAAGCACTAGCAGTTTTTAAATAGCTCAAAAAAATTGAAGCAGCAGATTCCAAGAAAGGTATTTTGCACTTACAAGTTTATAATTAGCCTTGGGGCAATTTGTATCAGCAGCTTGAATAACTACAGATTAATCATTTCATAAATGATCAATACTAGGCAAGATTTTCCTCAGTTTGCTCAATTTTATAGTGTAGGGTAATAGTTCAGCATGTTTGCTGGCTTGTCTAGCTTACTTAACATATGTTTCATAACAGAAGTCCTGACCTGCCACATTAAAAATAAATAACCTCCATTATATTACAATTTAGATGGCAATAAGTAGAAATTATGGAGATGATCAAAGAAATTGGTCTCCCACTATTTTTTCAAGCTTTATTGCTTGGCCTTTTTAATTAACCACAGTATGAGCTTCCTGTTTAGCCATTCAAGTTCACAGCCATTTGTTATACTCTCCCATATTTAATCATTAGGCTGAATGGCCATTTAGTCCATCAAATTGGACCGTTTCTCTTGGGAGGACCTCATGGTTAAAATAATTTATGATGGGTGGCTGTTCATCCACATCCAATAAGGGGAGGCTTACTACCATCCTTGATCTCTGGTTCTACTATTGAATGATTTATCACTTAGTGAAAATGTAGACTGTTTCTCTGGTGCTTCCAGCGAAAGAGTTCTCAGGTATGTAATATAATTATCATTTAAATACTGTTTGATAGTTTGATAGTTTTTTAAACTGTAGCAAAAGGTGCCCAAGGAAGGGACTTGGTACCTTCTGCTGTTCTAGAAGAAATGTATTTTGGTGTTCTACTGATTGCTACTTAGGTACTGATACTTAAAATATTTCATTCAAACCTAGCCTGAGAGATTTGTCTTTCTATCTAGTTTTTTGTTCCAAGTTGATGCCAAAAATGATTTCTAAGGATGTGGGCCAAATTCTGTAACCCCTAAGACAACATCGACTCAGTCATCCCAGAGAGTGTGTATCCCATTAATCACTTTCCTGATGAAGACCTGGCAAATAACAGGGAGATAGTTTAACGAATACAAATGGGCTAGTCCTTCCAGAAAACTGGCAATCAAATGATCTCCTTTAATTCTAGTAACATATATACGAATAGAGGGAGATCTATTTGATGATTTAAAGGTGCTGATATGGAAGCCTAGTTGGCAAAAGAAGAAAGCTAGAATAAAGTTGAAAAACTTGGGACTTTGACTCATTAGAGGGGATTTTACATTGCCAATTAGTGGGCTAAAGGGAGATGTTGAGACAAGGGGAATTTTGGTTATTAGATTTAAAATATTTGGAAATCAATCAAAAATAAGGATTTTATCCGTTCAATATTTAAAAATTAGATCTAAAAGGGAAAAGAAAATTAAATACTATGAATATGTTTGATTTATTGATTAATCCAGGCAATATATATAATGGTTTTTTATTTATGAAAGGGGATATTGTGTTATTTAGATGATTTAATATGGTGGGAAATAGATAACTCTTAGGAAATAGAACAAGATTATATTTAAATAGATAAAATGTGTATTTTGGATATTATAGTTTGTTATGTAGTGAAATAAGGGAAATTCTGGTTACCCAAAGTCTGAAAATTATAAATATCAAAGGTTAAATTGGAATATTGATAAGAAATTAAAAATTGACTAAAAATCAATAACAGGATATGGATTGTTTATGAAGATTGAATGTAATTAAGATATGCACAAGCTAAAAATTTATTGATAAATGTAATAATGATGTCCTTACTGAATTGATATAATTAGAAATGTACCAACCGGAACATGAGACAGTAATTGTTAAGAGAAAAAGAAAAGAAATATTTGATGTTGTAGCTTGAGATTTGTACTAAGATTTTGTTATTGAGCTATTGATTAACCCAGTCACCACGTTGCTTTTTAAATATTCAAATGTAAAACTGGAAAATTAATAAAAATATTATTTAAAAAAAAAAAGACCTGGCAAATCAGGATCCAACTCGGGGCTCTGTTTTGATGCATTGTCTCGATTCCCAAACCTTGTAGCTCTTAAGATTTGTTTTTCAGGACCTCACTGAAGGGAAATTCCAGTTGTCCAAACAATCATCTTGACAAAGAGATATATGTTATGCTCCTTCTCAAAGCAATGTTACAACACCATTTGCTTCAACATTTCACTTTAGAACAGTTTGAGAAGAAAGTTGAAAGACTGTATGCAAAACAAGCAAATTTTGTTCATCATTTTCTCTCCTTTTACTCTCCTAATTGTACCATCTCTTTTCTTCTACTGTCCACCTCAAGCATATCAGAACAAGCAAAGGAATTCATTTCAGATTATTTGTCATTAAGACACAATAATACAGGCTTCTAACTATATTAGCTAAATAATTCTTGGTAGAAGGAATCTTCACAAGCTTCTATAAATTGCAGAGTTCAGCCATTAAATGTTGACATGCAGATAATTTCCATCCATTTCTTTAACCCCTGTAGCACTGTTGTTATAATGAGGATTTTCCAATTACAGTTTTGGAATAATTGTAAAAATAGGATCCCATTTAGATATACAGGTAAAAAGGAACACACTGTATCACATGGTATAACATCTAATGAGGCTAGTTTAGGAAGTATCCAGATTTTAAATCTTTTTATACAGAAATTTATTAGGAAAATGGTGACAAGCCTCTATGGCTAGATCAGACACCCCTCTATTTTAAAACAATCTTTAATTATAAGTATTAGAAACATTAAAAAAAACCATTAGAACTAGAACCACCCAGAGCANCCATGTCTTGAGGGCGCGACGGAAGGTAAGGAGATCCGGAATTATCCGGATCTCGGGGGGTAGTTCATTCCAGAGGGTAGGGGCACCCACAGAGAAGGCCCTCCCCCTGGGGGTCGCCAGCCGACACTGCTTGGCCGACGGCACCCTGAGGAGACCCACTCTGTGGGAGCGTACCGGTCTGTGGGAAGGAATCTGCGGGGATATTGTGTTATTTAGATGATTTAATATGGTGGGAAATAGATAACTCTTAGGAAATAGAACAAGATTATATTTAAATAGATAAAATGTGTATTTTGGATATTATAGTTTGTTATGTAGTGAAATAAGGGAAATTCTGGTTACCCAAAGTCTGAAAATTATAAATATCAAAGGTTAAATTGGAATATTGATAAGAAATTAAAAATTGACTAAAAATCAATAACAGGATATGGATTGTTTATGAAGATTGAATGTAATTAAGATATGCATAAGCTAAAAATTTATTGATAAATGTAATAATGATGTCCTTACTGAATTGATATAATTAGAAATGTACCAACCGGAACATGAGACAGTAATTGTTAAGAGAAAAAGAAAAGAAATATTTGATGTTGTAGCTTGAGATTTGTACTAAGATTTTGTTATTGAGCTATTGATTAACCCAGTCACCACGTTGCTTTTTAAATATTCAAATGTAAAACTGGAAAATTAATAAAAATATTATTTTTAAAAAAAAAGACCTGGCAAATCAGGATCCAACTCGGGGCTCTGTTTTGATGCATTGTCTCGATTCCCAAACCTTGTAGCTCTTAAGATTTGTTTTTCAGGACCTCACTGAAGGGAAATTCCAGTTGTCCAAACAATCATCTTGACAAAGAGATATATGTTATGCTCCTTCTCAAAGCAATGTTACAACACCATTTGCTTCAACATTTCACTTTAGAACAGTTTGAGAAGAAAGTTGAAAGACTGTATGCAAAACAAGCAAATTTTGTTCATCATTTTCTCTCCTTTTACTCTCCTAATTGTACCATCTCTTTTCTTATACTGTCCACCTCAAGCATATCAGAACAAGCAAAGGAATTCATTTCAGATTATTTGTCATTAAGACACAATAATACAGGCTTCTAACTATATTAGCTAAATAATTCTTGGTAGAAGGAATCTTCACAAGCTTCTATAAATTGCAGAGTTCAGCCATTAAATGTTGACATGCAGATAATTTCCATCCATTTCTTTAACCCCTGTAGCACTGTTGTTATAATGAGGATTTTCCAATTACAGTTTTGGAATAATTGTAAAAATAGGATCCCATTTAGATATACAGGTAAAAAGGAACACTCTGTATCACATGGTATAACATCTAATGAGGCTAGTTTAGGAAGTATCCAGATTTTAAATCTTTTTATACAGAAATTTATTAGGAAAATGGTGACAAGCCTCTATGGCTAGATCAGACACCCCTCTATTTTAAAACAATCTTTAATTATAAGTATTAGAAACATTAAAAAAAACCATTAGAACTAGAACCACCCAGAGCAGGATGCTGGATGAAGACATCAGATTCAAGTCCCCTTTCAACTATAAAAGTTTATTGGGTGACTTTATTCTGAAGTCACAGGGCTCTTGTTCTGAAGAAAATTAGATGGAAGGAACAACGCAGATGTTACCTTGAACTCCTGAATGAAAGGTGAGATACAGGCCTAAAAAATAAATGAGCACATATTTTAAGATAAATTGAAGCCCAGTACTTCAAACAAAGAAATGATATTCTTACACAGGAAATCAGATTCTTTTTGAACTTTGGAAGTTTTTTCTACCAGATCCCCTCACGACCTGGCATGTGGATCTTAATTGAGAATTTTTCCCAATTAAGCATGCTAGCAAACAAGACGTTTATTGTGCAATTGCTCTGACTGCCACATAGAATTTTATCAAACAGGCAAATTCATGCAATATTGCCTTTAACTTACAAACTATATCACTAGGTCTTCAGTCTTTTTAGCTGTCCAGGTGAAAGCCCAGTCCCAATAGTGAGGCAAAATAAGCTTAATCTATATTTTGTAACCGGGGGGGGAGGGGGGTTAGTATCTCTGTGGCAGTGGTGGGATACATTTATGGATGGGATATGGAATTTCAAGATGGCAGATGATGATGTTTGGGGGAAAAAACCAAGTCTTCCCTGTCTTATAGTGAAAGAAACGCTTGTGCTCTAACAGGAGGGGGTTCTTCACTCATAAACATGATGAGTTAAAGAGACAAGAAATGTTTGGCATCAGTGGCGTAGTGTGGGTTGTCAGCACCCGGGGCAAGGCAAGTAATTTGCGCCCCCCCCACAGTGGGCGGCGACCCGGCGGCTCGGATCGGATTCGCACAGCCAGCACTGCAGAGAGAGTGAGTGAGCCAGGCAGGGGCAGAGAGCTGCGAGTGCGAGCGCGCCCCCCCAGATGTTGCGCCTGGTGCGGCCGGCCCCCCCTGCACCCCCCACGCTACGCCTCTGTTTGGCATGGTATCAGAGAAGCATGGGAAAACATTATCTATATATTCTTTTTTATTTTGTGAAGAATGGGAAGGGGTGTATGTTTCAGCTTAAGCCAGAAGACATGACAGTACACTCAATCACTGGACAATAAAATCAAATTAATTGACTGGGACTGTTATGTATTAATATCAAGAGTTAATGTGTTTTAATTTAAACGTGTCTCCAACTGTTTTGGAGGGAAAGTTAAGTTTGAGTTTGAGTGGGAAAACACCGTTTGATTTGATTGGTCGCCGCCTAGAGGCAGCAAGTATAAATAGCCGTTATTCTGTCAGTTAAGCCAGTTCTGTTTTCTGTTGCAATAAATAGTGTTGCATTAAAGCAGTCTGGTCAATACCTCCCAAAAACCCACTATACAATAGGGACCACTTAAGGGTGAAAAATAGCAGCAAATGTTGGTTTTGGGGTCTTCCGAAGGCAACAGATTTACAAATATCAAAACAGATGTTCCCATGGTTCCCTGTTTCTCTCCTCCTACCCCCCATCACGTCCTTTAATAGGCACATCTCAAGAATATGTTAAAGTGGAGGCAAAAAAACCCCCCTATGAAACAAAGAGACTGGTCATGAGCAAGTCACCATACCTCTGTTAAGGAGGTAAGACAGCCTTGCAACTGTTCCATGCCTCTTACCTGGAAACATTAGTTGCAGCTCTCTGTATATTAACTGCAGAGGAAACATATAAAAAAGCAAAAGATCCAGTTTGACCATTCCAAGGCAGATGGGAATGATGTGGTATGCTAGGCCCTACATATACTTACTGTTCATCACCGTTTGTTGCTCAGATACACTTATCTTCCTGGCTAGCTTTGACTCTGGGAGTGGGCAGGAGGCACATCAGAAATAGCAGAAGAGGGTTCAGCACACTTTACTTCCCCAAGTCCCATTTTCTATGTAAGAAATGAAATACACATAGTGCGAGTGTGTGCATGTGAACGTGTGTGTGTGTGTGTGTGTGTGTGTGTGTAGGGGGAGTATATAGGCCTATAGGAGAAGAGAGATCTGCCTTCTTTTCTACCCTGCCTCCTATGGAATATGAATATACTTTCCCACTTTCAGAAAACTGGAGCCAGGGAATCTACAGATTCTGCCTTTGCCGGTGGATGGGGACCCTGAAGGGGAGGGGGAGGGGAGGGTTCGCAGCAGGGGGGAAGTTGACTTTTCTTTATACATACAGGTTCTTTTCCATGCAGAGTTGAAATTATGCCTGATAAAAGGAGTTTCGTGGCTGTTTCAGTTCTTCCCAAACCTCCTGGCTTCCTCCCAATTAAATGAGGTTTGTCAAAGCCACAGGGCTCTGCTGCCGCCTGAGAGGCAGACAAGCATTTCCTGCAGTGACATCTGAAATCCCTGAAGGAGGAGGAGATGAAAGTGCTCCTGCCAAAAGGCAGGAAAAGAAGGAGCGAGAGAGAGAGGGTGTGAAAAAAAAAGAGGTAGAGAGAGACAGAAAGGCAGAAGGGGAAAGGTGGGGAAGGGACGGAGGTGACAGAATGGGCCCACTACATGTTGCTCTCCTGGAGAAGGATAGAAGGAAAGTATTCTCAGTCCTGCCCAAGTCAGTCTGTTAGCGAGCTGATACTTCACTTCTGTTGCTGCCAGTGGGACCTCCTTGGACAGGAAGCTGGATGATCTTATCATGGCAACCAATCTATTGAGGAGTAAATCAAAATCACCCTGACAGAAATGTTGTTCCAAGTCCCAATTCAATGAACTTATATTCATGGATGATTCACCGGGGTTGCAACAGTACAGGTGGTCCTCGACTTATAACTGTAATTGAGCCTACAGTTTGGCTTGTATGTCAAGATGGTCATAAAGAAGATCACCATGTGAACACACCTGATATTATGACCTCTTTACAGCGGTCATTAAGCAAATATGGCAGCAGTCAGTCATTAAGTGAATGCCACAGTTGTAAAGTGAAGGCCATGGTCATGAAGAAAATGCCATAGTCATTAAGTGAACGCTACAGTGGTTAAGCAAAGCCATTGGTCACTATATAGGGCGTTTATTGCCAGAAACCGGAAGTAAATGCGTGAATGTGAGATGCCACAAATGGTTGTAAGTGTGGGCTGATCTCCAAAGGCCTAAAATGAAGTCATGTGACTGCAGGGGAAGAGGCAGAGGTCGGAGCGTCGAATCTAACGTTGCATGGGATTTTCATCGATTGCATATCCAACAGAAAGCCCAAAGTTGCAATTGTTGTTCGTATATTCTTTGCTGCACTGTATCATCTATTCTTATGCCTGACTGCTGATGAAAAACAATTGTATAGTACTTTTTCACTGTTTTAGTCTCTAGATAATAAACTACACATTAAGTCTGTTGAACTCAATGGAACTGAGTTGCAAGTAGCTTTTTTGAGGTCCATTGTATCTTTTAACAGTTGGTAAATGACCAGTAGTAAATCATGGACTGTGTGTAATAACAACAGCAGCAACAACAACAACAATAACATTTCTAGATTATTTCCATTCATGGTTTTAAAGTTATGAAAATCATTCCAGAGTGTCTGGAATTTGAACTGCTGAGAACAACAACAAAAAAAATTGCCCCCTCTATATCTAATGGGGCCCTGCCAATAAACCTCTGTTTACTAAAAAACATTTTTGAAGGACGAAGGGGGGAAGGTGACAGAATTATCCTGTTATCTTCATCTAAAGAGGATCATCAGATTGGGAAGAGAGTTTGAAAAAAATGTAAAAAAAAAAAAAAGCATTTCTGCGTAGGCTTTCCCCCCCACTTAAAGCAAAGATTGGGTTCCACAGAGTCATCTGCCTGTGTAATGCCTGGTTTACTCTTTGCAAAGTATCATTCAGGCGTGACGTGGGCAGTCCATCTATACTCTGGTCTGATGGAAGACCATAGACATGCTATTCAATATGCATTTGGTTGTCTTTGAAAAAAAAAGTTAATATGGTAAAGGGATCTGTTGCTGGTTCTATTCCAAGTGAGCACATGAAAGGGTTTCTCTGCTTCTGCTAACAACGTGCTTTGCATGGCTACATTTATGACTTTGGAAGTAGGTGATGTTCTAGCAGGGGTCCTCAACCTTGGCAACTTTAAGACTTGTGGACTTCAACTCCCAGAGTTCCTCAGCCAGCAAAGCTGGCTGAGGAATTCTGGGACTTGAAGTCCACAAGTCTTAAAGTTGCTAAGGTTGAGGACCCCTGTTCTAGGGATTACACTTCATTCCCATTTTGCACCCTTCCTTTGGGGAGAAGGGCAGTGAATTGCAGCCACTCTTTGCTAGCTCTGCATTCCCTTGCAGCATTTGCAATTGGGTGCAATTGGCAAGAATGCTGCCCTTCCAGCTCAAGTGACCGACAGAAAAGTAAAAGTTTAGAATCGACCAGACTTCTGGAAGACTGGTAAACCTCTGTTTAAAAAATAGCTCAGGTGATAAATTGATGGGCTGTAAGTCAGCTGAGAATTCTGTTCCCCACCTCCTCTCTGTCCTAGCAATCTGTCACCTAAGCTATTTTTGAACAGATTTGCTGTTTTTCTTGTCACTTTAACTTCCAGAAGAATAGTTGGTCAGTGTTCAGAAACAGCCACTTGGACCACACTTTAAGGCAGCAGTCCCCAACCTATGGGCCGCGGCCCACTACAGGGCCATGGCCTCTTGGCTACCGGGCCATGTTCTTGCGCCGCACTAGCTGAGCCGCGAATCTTGTGCTGGCGTTAGGAGAGCTGCAAGCCTCTCACCAGCACTAGCAGCCCCATTTGTGAAGCGCGCATGCTCACATGCCCTTTCGCGTGCACACGCAGCCACATTTGCGTGTGTGCGCATGCACGTATAAAGGTGCCTGTCCCTCCCTTTCCCACCAGGCCGCCAAGCCAGAAAGGATGGCGACCCCTGCTTTAAGGAGAGTGTATGTTGGTGGTTTTTCCCTCTAGCAGCTGATACTGGTTGAGAAGTGAAACAAAGTCAGGGCAATCAGACTTTGATAAAGCCAGTTTGCTCTAGTGGTTAAGGCACCAGGGTAGCAAGCACACGAGCATGAGTTCAAGTCCTACCTTAGTCATGAAAGCCACCTGGGCAAATTTGGGCTGGTCACTTTTTCTCAGCCCAACCCACCTCACAGGATTGTTGTTGTGGGGAAAATAGAAGGAAGAAAGTGTATTGAATATGTTGGCTGCCTTGAATTATTTGTACAAATAATAAAGGTGGAGTACAAACAAAAACAAACAAATAAACAAACAAACTCTCAGTTGCAATCTTTAATTGTTCTGCAGTAAACAAACTTCTCCCCTAAAATTAGATTGGACTTCCAGAAGACCCTGAAGATGTGGCTTTGCCTTTGTGCCTGGGGGATCATGTGCTAGTGGTGTAAAACCTGGAAAACAATTACATTGTTTGTAAAATGGCTTGTACTCTCTCAGTTTACGGTTTTTAATTGTTTTAATGAGTTTAAATGTTTTTTTTGTTTTTATTGTTTTGGTGTTTGTATTTTTACTGTGGAGGCTACCACAGAGACAAATGCGTGAAATCAGCATCTATACAAATCGAACAAATAAATAACTATATATACAGGACAATTTGCAGGCCTTGTTACTAAAGCAAATCACAAGTTCAGCCAGCAGGGCAGCACAAACTATTCTGGCATATTTTTATGCTTACTCAAGGATTGGAAGAATGCACATTGATGCAGATATACAATTGATGAAAGCACTGTTGCAATCCAAGAGGCAGAGAAAAATAAGAGTTTGGAAATGCTTATTTGATTTCTATGCAAAGAACAGAGGTGTGCTCCCACAACCTGCACTTGTTCATGCACATGAGCTGCTTCACTAGATACATACATGATGCTATTTTTTTTCAGGGTGTTTTGAGGTAGCAACTTTGGAGTTTCTGTTGTCACTAGTGATTTTCCAGAAGACATTCACCTGATGTCTATCTCCTCTTGTAAAAGAGAAATGGTTCTCACAGTGCACTGATTTTCAGCAATTAAAAAGCTAATATGCAAAAGTTGAAACCAATTTTATACTGCTATTCCCTAGTTATGTGGTGCAGAGGCGTGGTGACTAGAGATTCAGCCTCTCCTCACCCCAACTTGCAAATTAAAAAAATGTCAAAGGAGATAAACAAAATCAAACTTTAGTTCATTTTTTTTTTAAAATTATAATACAGCAATTTTAATGTGGAAGAAGATAACTATAGAGCTGCAGAGAGCACAGTGAGGATAATTCCATACTGCCCCTTAAGTTGCTTGTTTCCCATGTTGTCCCTGGCTGTTTCTTAAACAAACTCAGAAATTCCAGCCGGGGTTTGTAGGTTGGGGATGGGATTGAGCTAGTGCTTTGTTGAGATTATAGCTCTGCAGGACCTGATTGATCATTCCCTCGTATCTTGTCCTTCTTATTTATTCAGGGAAGAAAAATCTCACTAGACAGCTTTATCAGTGCCTGCCTTTACATTTAGGGATGGTTCCCTCATCATTTGTATATATCCGTGGTGGCAAACTTATTGCGCGGGCGCCACAGGCGGCACGCAGAGCCGTCTCTGTTGCCACGCGCTCCATTGCTGGGCCGACCTGCTACCGCTTCCTCTCCGCGCATGCGCAGTCTGGAAATAGGCGAGAGCCTATAAAAGGAGGAACTTTTGGCGGGAACAGCATTTGCTGCAGACAGTGAGCACGAGCCGATAGTGGTAAGTTTCAGCGGCCGGCCACTCAGGGGAGGAGGACGAGGGGCGGCGGCGGTGAAAGGCGCGGACGGGGTGTAGCTACCTTGCCTCGGCCTCGTGGGGCAATGGCGACGGCGGCCCGGCAGGCTCTGGTAAGCCAGGCAAGGCCGAGCAGCCAGCCAGCCAGCGGGAGCAGGGTTGGATGGAGGGACCGGGATCTGGCCCCTTTTTCTTCCTCTAGGGGCCGGGGAGAAGTTGCCTGCCCAGCCTCGTGCGCCTTGCTCTCGAACGGCTGGGAGAAGCGGCGGGAGGNTGGAACTTAATTTTAAGTAAAAAAAAAAAAAGGTAAGTTTGATTATGGTGCAATCTAAAACACATTTGGTAAGGGAGCAGTTTTATTACAGTATATCTTTCTGTAAAAATGTGTATTTCAACACACTTCCCAAATATGTAAATTTATTGGGAGATTGAACTGTCCGAGAATATAAAGTTGAATAAATGGAAAGACTATAAATGAAAATGTGTTACTCACATATATATCTAATATTATATAGTCCAAACAGTTTTTGTTAGGCAGCACTGTTCAGTTTTTGAGGCCTTCAAAATTTACTACAATCCATGAAAAGACACTTAAATTAAGGCTTACTAAATCTGGACTAAAACAATATGCAACTAATCTAATGCAACTGATCTAGTGGCACTGTTTTAAATTGTGTTTCCCCTGCATCAAATGTGGATACCACCAATGGACTTTGAGAGGATATTGTGTTGAAATAATTTGTACATTTATCTTTAACAAATATGCAATTTGCATGGGAGATATGTTATGTTTCAGATTTTAGTTAAATACATACTGGTATGTAATATTCAAACATTTTTATTTGTATCTCATCTATTATTTTTATAAATAATTCAAGGTAGTGAACATATCCAATGCATCTTCTATTTTCCCCACAACAATTCTGTGAGATGAATTGGGTTGAGACAGTGTGACTGGCCCAAGGTCAAAAACATATATATATCAAGAATAAGTTTCCTATTGTTGGTACACCCCTCTGCTTAAGCAGAGAGAGAAAAGTGCTAACCTTGGTAAAAAGAAATACAGTAATTTGGATCATAAAGAAAAAAGGAATGTTAAGTGATAGAGCCAATTTGGTATAGTAGTTAAGTTATCAGGCTAGAAACTGACAGGCAAAGACCATGAGTTCTAATCCCACTTTTGGCACAAAGGCAGCCTGTTCTTGACAATAATGACACAAAATTGGTTTTGCACCACCATGGCAAACTGCTATATCAGATAAACCAGATTTATTGGCTGTATGATTGCTGAAACGTGGTCATTCTTCTTGGAAAGCAGTTACAGAAATTTAAATGATTACCATTTAAATAAATGATTGTTTCTCTGCTTCCTTCACAGGTCATTATTCATAACTAAAAGCAAGAACTAATTTAAGCAATCTGATAATGTAAACTTATTAGACAAAAGATCTCTTGCATATGTGAAAGAAAAAGACAGGGAGACAGACTAAAAGACAATGAATGGTGAATCACCAAAATTGATATAAACAAGCATTCAATTTTGTTTTATGCAGTGTAGCGTCCTGTTATTTGTTGTCTTTTAAAGGTATGTTAATTTCCATTTTCTGAGTATTACATCTTGGTTTTGCTAAGTATAGTATCCCTACCAATATAGTAGGAATTTAGCTATTGCACAAATTAGTAATCAGCAGGAGCTTGGCTACACTCAGTTTTAGTATACTTCATATAAAGAAAGAAATTTAATTTCCAAACCTATCCTAGGGCAACACGAAAAATGATTTCTGAACTGTATGCCNGGAAGAGGAAAAATGTGTTAAGCTTTATTGAATAAAGCACTATTGGCTGCATTCATAGAATACACTAAGCCATAAACAGTGTATCACAAACTGCAGTTATTAGGGATCATGTGTTGCATAAAGTCAAATCCAATCAGATTAACACTGAAACTGCAAAGTATCTTGAAGTATGCAGGAGCATGTATGAGGCATTTTTCTCTAAATCATTCAAGCAGCTATAAGCAGTGTTCCAATATCTCAGGGGTTGCCACAAAGAAGAGGGAGTCAAGCTATTGTTCAAAGCGCCTGAGGGCAGGACAAGAAGCAACGGATGGAAACTAATCAAGGAGAGAAGCAACCTAGAACTAAGGAGAAACTTCCTGACAGAATAATTAACCAGTGGAACAACCTGCCTCCAGAAGCTGTGAATGCTCCAAAGCTGGAAGTTTTTAAGAAGAGACTGGACAGCCATTTGTCTGAAATGGTATAGGGTTTCCTGCCTGAGCAGGGGGTTGGACTAGATGACCTCCAAGGTCCCTTCCAACTTTATTATTATTATTATCATTATTATTTTGCAGAGTTCGTGCAACTACTTCAAAAGCTTGTCCTGTTTGATTAGCGAAAACACAGTAACAATATTTGTTAGTGACTGCAAACCTTATATGGACTATTTACTAAAAATGGGGGAAAAGATGAAGTTGTGACTTAGGGTGTTGATGATAAGGGTAAAATATAGGGAAAAGGGAGCCATGATGTAACTATAGAAAGACAGGATGAAATACAAATGACAATTTAGAGCATTTTATTTTTTATTTATTTTTCCTTTCAGTGGGATATAAATGTAATTAATAAATAAATTAATAAATAAAATATTTGCTGCAGACAGCGAGCGAGCACAAGCCGGAGTAGTAGAGAGAACTCCCTAATTTTAAGTGGACACCCATGCTCAGGAAGGATCAGACTGGAACATACATGTGTATGCAAAACCTGGAAGTGTTTCCAAACATTGCCTTACAACAGGGATCTTCAAATCTGGCCCTTTTATGACTTGTGGACTTCAACTCCCAGAATTCCTCAGCCATTCCTTTCCTTTGAAACAACCTCCCCCCAACCCTCCTGTTCCTGCCTTCTGAATTAAAACGTGAGAAAGCCAAGGTTTTTTTTTTTGTGGTCTTTACATATTTAAACTGCAGCTAGAAGGAAGTGGGGAAGAAAACCATCGTGAGATACTCTTCTATTTTAACTTTTTTTCCTTGTCACTTTTTGAAGTTTTCATTGTGCTTTCGTGAGAGGACAGCGTTTGGGAGGGGGTGTAGTTCCCCCCTTTCCCCCCAATCCATCAGCCGAGCAAGATGCCCGCCTGCCAATGCTCTTCCCCCTGTCCGAGAGCATTTCTCACACTGCAGGATGAGCCTCCTTCCCACTGTCCCACCGGCCAGAGAACCCCTGGATCTCCCCCAACCCTGCTCTGCCCCCACAGGCATCCCTCCCCAGGAGCAGCATCGAAGTGGCCATGCCCACCTGGCACCCGGCGATGCATAAGTGGGTTTTGGGTTGCAGTTTGGGCACTCGGTCTCTAAAAGGTTCGCCATCACTGGTCTAGGAAGGCACCAGAAATCAATAATGACTTGACACAAACAAAAAGACAAACATTAATTTGTGCTTGCAGTTAAATCAGGATATACAAAGAATTCATTGGTGAGTCTATAATTTATGAATGGATGGCTTTGCTAGAAACTTCTGAGTCTTTCAAAGAATGGGTCCAATCTGAACCTACATTTTGTAGAGAGTTCATCTTGTATGAGAGAGAATCTATCTTAGAAAAACCAGAATATTGTAGAAGATTATCATTATTCTGAGTTTGGTCATCCCAATTGAAGGCACAAGATTTTGGACATTTGGTACAGACTGCCTAATTTTTTTCAACTTGCCTCCTTTGCCTGAGGATCCCAGCTAGCACAACCAAAGCCTCATGGCTTTGTGGAGAAAAGCAAAGTTTTACATTTAGGCAAGAAAAATCAAAGGTACAAGTACAGACTGGGTGATACCTGGCTTAAAAACAGCAATTGTGATAGAGACCTTGGCGTCCTAGTGGACGATCACTTGACTATGAGCCAGCAGTAGCCAAAAAAGCTAATACAATCTTGGGTTGTATAAATAGAGGCATAGAATCAAGATCACGCGAACTATTAGTACTAGTTTATAAAACCCTAGTAAGACCACACCTGGAATACTGCAGGCATTTTTGGTCACCATATCACAAAAATGTTGAGAGTTTGGAAAAAATTCAGAGAAGAGCAACTAAGAGGATCAAAGGCCTGGAGACTAAAACATACGAAAAACGGCTGCAGGACTTGGGTCTGGCTAGTCTGAAGAAAAGAAGAAATAGGGGAGACATGATAGCAGTATTCCAGTATTTGAGGGACTGCCACCAAGAAGAGGGGGTCACATTATTCACCAAAGCACCAGAGGGCAGGACGAGAAACAATGGTTGGAAACTGATCAAAGAGAGAAGCAACCTGGAATTAAGGAGAAACTTCCTGACTGAGGACAATTTGCCTCCAGAAATCGTGGGCACTCCATCACTCTAGATCTTCAAGAAGAGACTAGACCAGGGGTAGGCAACCTTGGCTCTTTTATGACTCGTGGACTTCAACTCCCAGATTTCCTGAGCCAGCTATGCTATGCTATGCTATGCTATACTATGCTGCCTCAGGAATTCTGGGAGTTGAAGTCCACGAGTCATAAAAGAGCCAAGGTTGCCTACCTCTGGACTAGACAGTCACTTGTCTGAGATGGTATAGGCTCTCCTGCTTGAGCAGGGGGCTGGACTAGAAGACCTCCAAGGTCCCTTCCATCTCTATTCTATTCTAGTGTACCTGGATGACAGCAAAGCCTTTGAGCAAATTCTAGATTTGAATCCAGAATATCTGTTGGGCATCAGTTTTTCTACACCATGGTTAGTGTGTAGGGATTTTCTGGAGAGAGAGCAGCAAGAGTAGTCAAATAGAGACACATACACCCACACCATATAGTAGATATATTTGTAACCGGAATGAACATCTAGAAGAGCTCTAGAAAATTTGGAGAATATGATTATTAATCTTACTACATCTGGGTAGATGAGGAAAAGAAAGATCAGTTGAATGGAGGACAAGGTTTCTCTTACTTCTGCTGTTGCACCATTTAGTGCCAGGCTGCAGTGCAAAAATAAAAATAAAAATGGGTTTGCATTTATCTTTCCACTCCATGCCCAACCAGTCTTCCTAGAGTGTGTGAGGAACCTTTTCTTTTCAAGTTAAATTCTAAGCATATTGGTGGAGGAATGTGAGATGGAAAGGCTGACAGGTTTTGCAAAAGGAGCAGAGGAATAATAAGGCTGCAGACAAGAGCTGAGCTGCATGCCATTTTGAAATCCATGAGGTGTTAGGGGCAGCGGATGCATCTGGGAATTGCTGGTGTGGGGAACTCAGGAGGAGAAAATGGCAGCTCCCAGCAGTTTCCTGAGGTGACATGACAAATGGGCTGCTGTGAAAGAAAGAGGAGAGGTAACAAATCAATGGAAGTTCTGAACAAAACCTGAGCATATGGAAACTCTGGGACTAGTCTGCCAGGAATTGGGTTAAATCTGACTTCCTTGTAGTTGTTTAGATTTCTTTGCGTATGTTAAAAACCAACACTCTTTCTTTTTTAATTCTATAGGTTATTCTTTATTAGTGCAATGCTGTGATAAGGAGAATCATTGAATCATCGAATTAGAAGGCATAACTACACCATCCTCGATAAATGACCGTTCAGAGCCTCCATTTTAAAATCTCCAGTGCAGTGAAGGAGAGGAAACCACTCCATTCTTACTGTCAAGAAGTTTTCCTAATGTCGAAGTCTAATCTTTATCTACATCCTTGAAGTTTCATCCAAGTAGTTGTAACTCTTACTATCTGGAGCAAGTGAGGACAAGTCCAAACCCTCTACAACAGGGGTGTCAAAATGCCAGCCTGTGGGCCGGATGCATCATAGTGAAACCGCGCCCACCACATTGCTGGCAATGGTAAAAAAAGTCACGATACATCATGACACGTCACATGACGTTGTGAGTTTGACACCCCTGCTCTACAACATGACAACCCTTCAGGTATTTGAAGACAGCTACTACATCTCTCAACCGTGTCTTCTGCAAGAAGAACATACCTAGGTTTTTAAGTAGTTCCTCATAGGACTTGCTTTGCTCCAATTAATCAATGTCCTTTTCAAAATGGAAGAAAAAACCCAATTGGCAAAATCTGCTGAAAAGCAAGCTGGGAATCTTACAAAATCCCAGGCGGGGCTTCTATCCTAGCCCTGACCTGGATACTAAAAAAATTCTACATCCGTTTCTTAATTTTGCTTGGGCAGGTCCTTTTAAAAGACATTTTAGAAGACATTTCACTGAAAGGAGAAGGCACACAACAATTTATATATTTATAATTTATTAATTATTAATTTATATTTATTATTTATAATTAATTTATATTTAAATTAATTAAATATAACTAAATGAAAGATAGGGGAGTGAAGTATGTTGCAAGTAAAAAACCCCCAAAGCTGAATTCTGCAAGTGTTCCAAGTCATTTATACTATTATTCATTTGCATATTTAGTGGCTGGCTTATTTACCATCTCTTCAATGAAAATACATATAAATAAATAATTCCGTAGACACTTCTGCATCACAAAAGTGCTTAGCCTTTGGGGCTGCAAGGGAGGCACGTTTCCATTTATACTGAATGAAGACCTCAAGAGGCAGAAAGGACAGGTGCTCTTAAGTACAACCCTTCCAAGGAGCAGCAGTGCTTTGACGACCCTCTGGACCGGCTTGCATGTACTGGAGTTGTGAATGCTTCAATATATGTTGCAATTGTGGCTCAGGCTATTTCGAGAAAACAATGATAGATGCCCTGAGAGTTGGGAAGAGTTGAGTCACAATCTTGAGAAAGGAGGGGGAATAGCGCTCCGGTTTTAGGAAGCTTAACAAAAGGCCTTTCAGTGGTGCCCAGGAAGGCTCAAAACCCTAATTTCTTTGTGGGGGAGGCCCAAGAAAACAACATCTAAGCATTCTGCTCCTCAGAATCTCAACGGGGATAGCTAGGGATGGACAATAGGAAACAAATAGCCCATCACCGACCTGGAAACCCACCATCCTTACTCAGGTGTTCTTTGTTCAAGGGGCAAGTGTGTAGGAAGACTGAGCTATAGTATTATGGATGTCATAGGCATTCTGTCCCTACTGTCCTCATGTTCAGGGCTATCGTGTGCAGAAAGTAGCCTTTGAGCATAGCATTTTACATGCACAGAATATGTCAGCTGGTACCACTAAAACATAAGACTTTGACTTGCAATCCATTAGGTTTGTCAGGCACAAACAACCAGACCCACGCTGTAGAGTTCAAGCTAGCTATTTTATTGTTTTATGCCTGTTATACAGGGATCTCCCCAGATTGATAGCTTTCACCTAGGAAAACTAGGTAAGACTCAAAGTTGCACGGGGTGTGTGTATGTGTCCGATCTTGTCCTCTTGTGCCCAGACGAATTCCCTGCTTGAGCCCTCCTGCTGGGGATGGTTGCTCTCTAACAAGGCTGATATCTCCAGAATCTTAGAAATTAAAGTTTAGAGGATGAATAGTTCATCTTAATCAGATTTGAGGCTTTCTGGATCATTTTGTGCAAACCACACGGACAACTGATGTGGAATGGTGAAAATGTAGCTCTGTTCCAAAGTCAGGTTATTTCATTTACATTTAATGTGAATTATCTTCAGCTTTGGCTCACTGGAGTCCATTGCATCAATGTAGGAACGACTTCAGTGTCGTTGGGTCTGCTGCTATGGCATTCATGATTATTTGTGTTGGAGTGGCCTGTTCTAACTTCTGTCAAGAACATCAGAATAGGCCCCTGGCAACAATGTGTGATAACAGCATTATCGTGGAAATTGCTTTGTTTCAATGTGGAGAGGGATTATTCTGGACATGAGCAACCCAACATCTTTGCACTATAAATTGTAAAAGCAGAGGTATGGCCAAGATTTGGGGGAGTTATCCCAAACATCTAGAGTACCCCAGTAGTTTACCCTTGATGCAGGCATTTGAATACACTGGTTTTCAGGCTGCTGAATTTTAATACCACTTCTTTGTTCTTGTATGAATGAAAGATACATGCACATACAATATGCTAGTGAAAAAAGCACAGAAAAGGAGGAACAAGAATTTATACCATCATGATGTACTCCGGCTATTTTGATTTAGGTAGTTTAAGATTTGGGGTAGATCTTTAGCATTGTAGAATGTTCTGCCAGTATCTCCCATTTGGCAGAACAACTTTGCCAGCAGAAGAGACGATTAAAAGATTGAAGATGGCTGTTAGAGAAGAATAGACTTTGTCCAACATCTAATCTTCAGCTCTCCCTTTTGGCACCTGTGCAGGTACAGAAAGGCAGCCTTTTTGCAGGTTGGCCTGCAAACACTGAGGCTCATGCTCCTCTTCTGATCCTGATGAGTGCCCTGCTTCAGGATACTTCTGCAGCTCAGCTCTGCTCTGCTTTTCCAACTAGGAATACAGGCTACCCATCTAAGTAATGGGAGTTGCAGTGCACTGTGTATTCAGGGCAGCAGTTTGCAAAAGGCTGACTAGCGATGCAAGGGGGAGCAGAGATCTGAGAGCAGAAAAGGCCTAGGAGCTCCTCAAAAGTTTTATCCTGAATCCTGCTGTGGCAAGTAACACACAGCTCCATGAATCATGGGAAAGGAGAGGCACCAGTGCCATTTGTGATGGAGATTCTTTTCCGAGTTTCTCATCCAAGATCTGTCGTGAAAACATTTTTGTGACCATTTTGCATCTCTTCCAAAAGACCCCTTTCCCTGCACATGTCTGGTGCCAGCAAATCTGGGAAGCTCCTGATTGCTTAGCAAGTATGTCCCCTGTGTATTTGTGGGTAGTCAGAAAAGTGCTTGCTTGTTGTCTGACAGGCCAGTTGCCAAGTATCCAAAATGTGATCATATGACTGGGGGGAAGGCGAAGCTGTTGGAATTTCCAATATGGATCATAAATACCGTACCTTTTTTTGGGTCATTGGAACTTTGAACAAGTTGCTAAGCAACCAATTGTAAGTCAAGGATTACTTGTCTTCCAAAATCTATGTCTGTTTGTGCCATTACTGTGGATATTGGAAGGATATGATGATTGTTGAGTTCTTGCTCTCCTGATGTGTTTATATATATAATGTTTTTTTATTCATTTTTTCCATACATACAGTAGTAATTTTTCAACCAATGTGCTGTCTGAGTTTACATGCTAATACATACTTAATTCCTAATCCTTTCTCCTTTCCTCCAGCCAATGGTAAAATAAGTCCCAGGTTTGGTAATAGTCCGTTTCTTCTTTTTCTTTCAGTCTCATAGTCAATCTGTTCTTCTCTGCGCATTCTAGTATTTTTTTAATTATTTCATCTGATGGTATTCCTTCATTTTTCCAGTGTTGCGCAAATATAATTCTTGCCGCTGTTGTGACATGCAAAGTCAAGTATAAGCTTTGTTTATTAGTCTTTTCTGGCATTATACCTAATAAAAAAAGTTCAGGTTTAAAATCAGCATGTTCTTCTAATATCTTTTCTAGCCAAGTATGTATCTTTTTCCAATAATTCTTTATCACATGTCCACCAAACATGATAATACGTGCCTGACTTATGTTTACATTTCCAACATCTATCTGACATATTTTTAAACATTTTTGCTAATCTTGCTGGTGGCAAGTGCCATCTATAAAACATTTTATATAAGTTTTCTTTATAGGAAATTGACATTGTCAATTTATAGTTTCTTTCCCATGAATTTTGCCATTTTACTAATTCTATATTATAACCAAAATTTTTCGCCCATCTTATCATTGTTTCTTTGACTTGTTCACTTTCCATTTCTAAAGTTAATAAAAAATTACACATTTTCTTAATTTTTCATCCGAAGTCAACAATGTCTTATAAAACACAGTTTGTTCCTTATAAAATCCATACATTTGAACATCTTTATCATATCTAGTTTGCATTTGTAAATGTGTCCACCATGTTAGGTTGATACCCTGATTTTCCATTTCTTCTTTAGATTTTAAATTTCATCTTCTGATGTATTTCTTGTTTCCCTTCCTATTTCTGTTGGACCTGCATCAGGAGCTGGCTGAGTTATAACTATATCACAACGGCCCAAATAGCTGGCTGGGCAGATAAGCTAGACTGCTTTATTTGCCGCTTAAGGTTCAAGGATCACCAAAGGTAAATGGCACACTTTATAAATAATCCCAACACCCATTGGCTCCAAAAAGCAGACCTGCCAAATGTAGCAAGGTCTTTGGAGGTCAAGAATGTATGTTTATTCAAGCTTGCCTATTCCTGAAATATATGCATGGAACATGAAAAGTTTGGATTCTGTGGTTCCTTACCCTATTTATTTATTATTAAATTTATTTGCCTATCTCATCGCTCTGGGTGGCTACCTTAATGTTGTCAATGTCTATACTTCTTGTTATCTCTAAAAACATTCAGATTATGGAGGAAGATTTTTCCCCCCTCATAAATATTAAAGCATGATGAGCAACAATTAGCCCCCAAATAGTTTTTCCATCCACCCACATAATTCTGCTCCCTTCCAAGCAGTTCTAGGTTCCTGTTCAAGGGTGTCGGATGACATTAGTCTTACTGGCTGCCAATGCCAGTGGAATGCTGTTCATAAACAAGGGCAGGAAATGCTAGTTAAAATTTCTGGCTCTTTTAAAAGAAATGAATATAGCATTACTGAGGCTTTACAAAAATTAAAATTAAAAAAAATCCCTTTTCATCATAGATTACATTAAAAGATTCTGTCTTCAGGAGTTCTGACGATTACTTCAAAAAAATCAAAGCTAGCTTTGAACTTCTGGTGTGCTTGCATGCATACACATATTTTTCCTTTTAAAAATAGTATTTTATACTCACACACATACTCACACCTTACTGCTTTCTTTTTTCCAAAGGAGTTTATATTTTGTGAAAATGGGGAAATGATCTAAGGCAAGCTGTATGCTTATACATTGCTCTTAAAACATAACAAGATGTAGACAAACAATGCCTAGTAACTCCAGTGTTTAATTGGCAACCAATTGCAGTGACTAAGGGGGATTTTAATTCTTTGCCTTTGTTATAAAGTATTGATTTTTACCTATGTTGGAATGCTGGGAAATGCTAGGTATATAGATTGTGTGTGTGTGTGTGTGTGTGTGTGTGTGTGTGTGTGTGTGTGTGTAAGTAAGATATTCTTGGATCTAGGCCATGGAAGACACCCGATCTGGTTCATAGTTTAGATAAATATTTGGGAAGCTATTCAATTTGACTGTCTCCAGTACAGACTCTTTATTAAGAACAAAAATATGATTTTTGGCAAGAATACACTTTGATGTGTATATAAAAAAGAAAAGAATAAAACACCAAGAATAAGAAGTCTGAAGAAGTGTGGGTGGCATAAACTTCAAAAAAAAATGCCAATTTTTTTTCCTACGGACAGCTTTATTATATTTATTTTCATTATTGTGCTGTGTCACAAGCTTCAAGTTTTCTGACCTCATTTGAGCAGATCTGAATATACTGTAACTTCAGAGCAAAAATACATGTTAAGTCTGCACTCTCATGGTAAATCTTTTCTAAACAAAACAGAAATCTTTGAACCGTGCAGAGACACTGAAAATGGTGGCTTAGCTTGCACTCACCTGTTTTGTTCTCAAAAAGCAACAAATGGTTCTTATGAGTTTGTAGTAGAGTTCATTAGCAGCTGAATCTAGAGGTCCAATCTATGGTATATGGGCCAATATAATGCTTTGGATTATACACACCAAGCCCACAATTGTTTTACCCATGGTTTGTTGTACAAGTCTCAATAGCTGGATTCACATATAATACTGCACAACAGTAAAGTATGGTTTATATAAAGACTGGGCTCACACAAACTGTAAGCCAAAATCAGCCAAACTTCATTATGAATGTATAAACCCAGCTACAATGTGCCTAAATCTAATCGGGGTAACAACTTTCTCCCACATAGGAGCCAGGGATCATGCTTCCACCACCGCCATTTTTTCTTCCTTTTTTATTTCATGGATCACTCACTTTCATTAGCACGGGATGGAGGATGTTACTCTGTATGTGCAGAAGGAGCTGGTTAATCTGTGGCCAACATGGCTGCCTGAGGAGACAGTGAGCACTCACAAAAGCAGCCTTACGCTCGCTCTCTCACGCAGACGAGGTGGATATATTTTGGGGTGTGTGCTTTCCAATGGTTGCAGCCCATGAGCTGTAGATTTCCAATGCCTGATCTAAGTGATGGCTATTGGAGACAAAAAGGTGGGTGGTTCAGGGTTGAACTGTACTTAGACTGCAAGCCGATCAAACCGGTCAGTCCTAGAGATCAACCCTGACTGCTCTTTAGAAGGCCAGATCCTGAAGTTGAAACTCAAATACTTTGGCCACCTAATGAGAAGGAAGGACTCACTGGAGAAGAGCCTAATGCTGGGAAAGATTGAGGGCAACAGAAGAAGGGGACGACAGAGAATGAGGTGACTGGATGGAGTCACTGAAGCAGTAGGCGTGAACTTAAATGGACTCCAGAAGATGGTAGAGGACAGGAAGGCCTGGAGGAACGTTGTCCATAGGGTCGCGATGGGTCGGACACGACTTCGCAATTAACAACAACAACTGAAACTGGTGATGCTGCATCTGGATCCAAAGTGCCTGGCTTCCACTTTGACTTTCCTTACACAATACAAAGGGAGGCATTGATTAGTAGCTGATAGAATTCTACTGCTGCAAAGTTGCTTCTCCCACTGAGAATAGCTGCTAGAACTTCTTCAGAGCATAATACGCTTGTCAAAGTGCTTGTGGAAAGGAAGATTTTAAAAAATGGCTCTGCATCCTCAGGGTGGAAGTCTTACCTCTTATTAGTACTGTCCTGCTGTGAAATTGAGCAAGTCCTTTTTCTGAAGATCCTCTGTGCTGTTCCTTCTCTTCCCCACCCTCTTATTCAATCTTCTTCCACATTTACAGACCCTTTGGAACCCCCCCTCCCCGAATTTGTATCTCGTAAGAACTCCCTCACCCAACTGTGGTTTCTTAAGCTGATTCTGTTGCTGGGAATATTTCACAACTTTGTCTGAAGAGAAACCTTATGGGTATGAACTCCACCCACAGCACACAGTCAGGATGAGGCCATCATCTGCCCTCTACGTTCCTCCCAGTAAAAGCCATATAAACCATATAAGGGGTGTGTGTGGAGAGAGTAAGTCAGTCTTACAAAGTTTATTGCTAGATGTGGGTGTTTCAGACATTCTGAGGGACACAAAACATTGTGAAGATGTCTTAAACATGGCTTTTATTAACATTAGTTGGGAAAAGTACTACCAGACTATGATTTATTGCAAAAGGCTGACATATTTATGATTGCACCAGTCTTCATGGACCTGAGTCCATTTCATTTAATGCAAGCTTATGGTACATTTGTCAAATGCTCCAACAATCCCAGTTTGTTTGCCAAACATGATATCATAGCTATTATATGGCCATAATAGTAACATGTCACTGTCTCCATAATGTGCCTTGTAAGGCAGAGGTCCCCAACCTTTTGGGCACCAGGGACTGGTTCCGTGGAGAAAGGTTTTTCCATGGACCGGAGAGTGCGTGGTTTTGTGTGCTGCCTGCATCCCACGGATGGCGCTTTGTGTGGACCGGTTGCTGGCATGCCACGGCCTGGTACTGGTCCATGGACCGGGGGTTGGGGACTCCTGTTGTAAGGTATTCCCTGTATATTAAAACTCAGATGATCTGCAGAAGATCTCTTTCGGGGCAACCCTTCTCACAGGGTGGTTTTTATGGGAAAATAGGAGGTGGAAGGAGTATTAAGTATGTCTGCTGCCTTGCGTTATTTATAAAGTAATAAAGGTGGGATAAAAATCCCAAGAAATAAAGACAAATAATATTGTACCTAAACTGTTTTTGCTTGTGTTGTATCTTCAAGTCAGCATTGACTCCTGGGACATTTTTTCCAAGGAGAAAACCACACAACCCAACACTGGGTACGGCAAGCTACTGTATATAAACAGGAAGCAAACCCCACATTCACAAGCACTGATATTACCAACCTAGCCAGGTAATGAAATGTTTGCAAGCAAACAACCAAGCTCAGAGAGCACCAAGGACTCCATAGTTCGACCCTGAGCTACATATATTCTTTTCTATTGGGACAAATAAGGAGTAACCATGAAGAGGATAGCAAGCCCATCTGTCATCCAGCTGTGAAGCCCCTTGGATTGATTACAAGTAATATTGTCAAGAAAACCCCAGTATCAGTGAGGAAACCATGCTATGTATTTCACACATACACGGAGTGGCAGAGGGGGCCTCTGCAGGGGCAAAGCCAAGTCTTGTTTTCTGCTAAGCAGAACCTCTCTGAACAACAGGGGCCACCTATCTGTTTTAAAACACTGAAGCAATTCTTATGCCTTCCTCCTTAGAATGGAAAATAAGTTCTGACTCACCAGTAACCTTAAAGACCAGGGAGCAAAGCATGGAAGAAGTGATGAAAGATAGATGAGCTGATGCTTCCTTTTTCAGATCGGCAACCTTCCCTGAAAGCTGATTGTTGCCTAGAAGGAGTAGGAGACTTTTATGTGGACTATAAGTTAATCCATGGTGTTAGGAAGGCTTAACTAGGCAATGCCTAAAGGAAGCCCTGGGTCTTCCCAAATCCTGAATAAGCGCTCCCTCTCCCATCCTGGTCACCTTGGGGAGATGCTTGCCTTAAAGTCCTTCTTACTTCCAACACTGAAGCTTTCTTTCTGTCTGCTACTTTGTGGCCTGGCCTGTTTTGAGGAGGATGGGCTCAGATAGGACATCTTGAGTTTTTTGAGACCAGAAATGCTATGAATAGTGGCTACTAATCACAATGGCTCTACATTATCCCTTAATGTGAGAGGGTGGAATTCTTTTGACTATCAGTTGCTGGGAAGAAACCACAAGTAAGAAAAGGCTTTTGTGCTGCTTACTTGCCTGTGGGCTTCTGAGAGGCATTCAGCTGGCTGCTTTGGGGACAGGAGACTGGTTAAGAAAGGGCTTTGGACTTTTACTTAGTGAGGACAGCAAAGATACCACATAAATACCAGAAGAGCCACTAGAAATCCAGAAAATATTAGTTTCGAAGACAATCCTTATTGATTTCATAAGAGTTATTTCTACTCTGCGGTCACAACTATTGCCTAAAACAAATATATTGCAATCCAGCTGTTTATAGGATCTGAAATCTTCCAGGTGTGTTAAATTCCCAGAATCTCATGCCATTGGACAAGACTGCCTAACCATACTGGATCCCAGCAGGAGGCCCTCTTGGAAATCAATTGGAATCCCCTTCAAGTAGACACTTGCAGTCAAGACTGAGCCCAGTCTTAACTATTCATTTAAAAGACCCATTCAGTCCAAAAATATTTATTTAAAATAAATATGCCTAGGAATTGCTCTTTAACTAGCATTTTTTTCCTTCAGTTTGATAAAGATTTAACACATTTTAATGAAGTGCAGGGGAAAATATCAAATTAAAATACCACCTTTCATGAATTATATTAAAAATCCATTTATTTTTGTATCTTGTACATATACAAGAAATGCGTCTTACACAGAAATTTTGAAAACAAAAAAGTAAAAACAAATACATATATATTTTCTTACAAAATGTCGGATTTACAAAATGTACATTATGCATTTCTGGCTTGTCTTATGCTCATTTTAAAAATTCCCAAACAAACCAAAATATCAGAACCAGGAAGATCAGATATTACAAATTAATCAATGGAACATTTTTCTTGCTGTTTATTCCCCCAGTACTATACCTGGCATTCTTTTATCCCTTCCTTATTGATTCTACATTTCTTATTAGTGGTAATATTTTGTAAAGGTATCCGTTCATTAAAAAAAGATATCGGTGTGTTCTGGAGAAGGAAGGGGAAATCCAAGAACAGTTCTCCAATTAGTCTTTTGGGTAAAATTAAATAGAACCCCCTTATATGTTTCCAGAAAGCTAGCTTGAGAAATATAGCATTTCAGAAAGGCTTCTGAAATCAATTTATTTCCAACAGTGGACTCTTTGATGAAATGTTATATATAATGATGTAAAACTTTTAACTTCAGACATATTTAATAGGCTGATCGTTCAAGAAAGGAATGCAGGGAATCTTGAAAGAAAACACACAGTTTATGAACAAGAGGCATCAATTCCAGCATTTCCTTAAGCTGAAAAAGCCTCTCCCTATCAGAAAGCAGATTCCACTGAATTCCACAGGAGTTTTTCTACATAAACCTTCCTAAGACTGTGTAGCACTTTCAACAGAGTGATTGTGTGCCACCAGGGGCCTAAATGGGTGGTGAGTCTCGATCCTTGAATCTGAACTGGATGCAGGATAGAATGGGGGTCTTTTCCTGGGTACATCAACATTGGACTTCAGCCTTAATCAAGGCAGCCTTTTGTTGTAGAATTACGGCTCTCTTCCTCAATGCCTTCACCAATGAATAAACTCCCTGAAGTGG
Organism: Protobothrops mucrosquamatus; assembly: GCF_001527695.2. Lineage (NCBI taxonomy): Eukaryota > Metazoa > Chordata > Lepidosauria > Squamata > Viperidae > Protobothrops > Protobothrops mucrosquamatus. Next base: position 95,183 of record NW_015388189.1, on the reverse strand, counting down.
TAGCACTTCAAGTCCGTGTAAACATCTGCAAGAAACTGGTTCCCCAATGAAGGCCACAATTAAGAATCTACTGGTTTCAAGGGAATCTAAGAGCATATTGAGGGGAGCACTGAGGTGCCTCCCTGATTATACCAGGACTGCAAAATATCTTCTCCTCCTCCTCCTCAGTTTCTAGGGCCTTCCCTCAGCCCCAGTTACAAATCAAAGGGCGATACAGATGATCAGCCAGGGAAACCAACTGCAACCTTGTGAATATAAAACCTTATATGTTTTAAAAGGCTTGTTTGATTATTGGCTGTTTTGTTAGTTGTTTTGAAAAAGGGAGGGAGAGAGGGAGGGAGAGAGAGGCAACCTCAGCTTTTCTCCAGTTACACAGGAGACTTTCCTGAGAAGCTGTTCCCTTGTGTTCATAAAAGAAAATAAAGAGCTGTATGACTCGCAGCTCTAGCTGAACCTCAACAAATTCTTTGTTAGTTTCCCCATAAAAACCAAACCCCTGCTTATGCTTTGCTGCAGAGAAACCCACTTTTGTTTCTCTTTTGTCTCCTCTAACAAAAGACAAGAGAGTTAAAGCCATTCTATCAAAAATCAACATGTCACTTCTTTTTCAGACCCATTTCTTTCCTCCTCCTCCCCCTTTGCTCCCCCCCTAAAATCTCAGCAAGACTCTTTTGCCAAAGCCCAAGTCAGCCAGGAAGAAAACTTTGAAAACCGGAATGCAGAATTTTCCCTACAGCCTGGCCAAGCCCAGGCACTGCTGATTCAGAAGTTAAGCTCTACTAAGTGTGAGGTAACTTGCTCCCAAGGCAAGTGTGCTTAGCTGGAAACCATTATGCCTTTACTTGGGAGTAAGTCCCATTGAATCCGGTGGAGATTTAACTTCCAAGTAGGCTTGCAGTGGATTGCACTGCTACAATATGGAGGAACCTCCACTAAGACTTATTTGGCAATTTCCTTTTTAAAAAGGAATGAACATGCATGCATGAGCGCGCGTGCACACACACACACACACACACACTTTCTCCCTTCTCAGAGCCTTCCTGGGTAACTTTAGAAAAAACTGTAAACTAAGATTCTGATTTGGGGGAGAGGGTCTAACTTGGCAACCTATCATGTGGTAAAAAGATAGCTTGCTTTCCTTCTTGTCCCAAACTTCCATTCTTGGCACTATGCCAGCATACTCTAAACAGATACTGCAGAACCATTTAGAAGGCCAGGATGGGGGGGGGGAATAAGCAAATTCTCAGAGGATAAGATATTTACTGCCCCGAAGCACAGTCTAGAGATGGTCTCTTGGTGAGAAGCAAAGGTAGTTTGAAGGAACAATGGTCCAAGCCCTTGTTCCTTGCAATACAAGGGGAGAAGAAGCCAAGGGACCCTCATACAGCAGTCTCCCCTTTGCTTCCTGTGCTGAGTCTGTGGTAAAAGCGCCTCCAAGACTGGAGAGTTTTGCCAGTCCAAATCCAGAAGCCAGTCGTGATGCCCACAATCATGGTCATAAGATACTTGATCAAAAAGACAGTGAAGTCCGGGCTCATTGGGGCAAAGTTGGTGGGGCAAGCAATGGCATAGCTTTTGCAGCTCTGCAGGAGCCAGGTTTTCTCCCATGTGTCCCGGAAGGCCTGCTCATAGAAGTAGCAAGCCAACACAATGGTGGCAGGCACTGTGTAGAGGACACTAAAAATGCCAATCCTCACCATGAGCTTCTCCAGCTTTTCGGTTTTGGTGCCATCATGTTTCATGATGGTCCGTATACGGAAGAGGGACACAAAGCCAGCCAGGAGGAAGGAGGTGCCAATGAAGAGGTAGACAAAGAGTGGGGCCAAGACAAAGCCCCGCAGTGCGTCTACACTGTAGATGCCCACGTAACAGACTCCACTGAGCACGTCCCCGTCCACCTGTCCCATGGCTAAGATGGTGATGGTCTTGATGGCAGGCACGGCCCAGGCAGCCAGATGAAAGTACTGGGAATTGGCCTCAATGGCCTCGTGGCCCCACTTCATGCCAGCAGCAAGGAACCAGGTGAGGGAGAGGATCACCCACCAGATGGAACTGGCCATGCCAAAAAAGTAGAGGATCATGAAAAGGATGGTGCACCCTTCTTTCTTGGTGCCCTGCACCACAGTGCGGTAGCCGTCTTCTGAAAAACGTTCCACACAGACCACTTTGTCCTCCAGCAGGAAGCCAGCCACATAGGCCACTGCCACCATGAAATAGCAGCCAGAGAGGAAGATGATGGGTCGCTCAGGGTAGCTGAAGCGTCTCATGTCCACCAGGTAGGTCAGGACAGTGAAGAGGGTGGAGGCACAGCATAGGACTGACCAGATGCCTACCAGCAGACGGGCAAAGCGAACCTCCGCCTCCTTGAAGTACATCAGCCCATTGGGGAGTTCTGGTTCACAAGGGGCACCACAGTCTCTCTCACCCAAAAAGCGGTAGCCCAGGTACGGGGGCACTTTGAGCTGCCGTGGGCAGGAGAAGCCAGAGCCGGTGGGGCGCAGGGGGTGAGAGTGGGTATCGGGCAGATACGGGGTGGGATAGACGGTGGCACTTCCGGGGCCCCCTCCGCCCGCTCCCGAAGTGTCCGAAGTATTCTGCCCCACGCAGATCTCACCTGCGCCGTGGACGGGGAAGTTTTCGCAGCGGAGTCGCTCGGGCCACTGGAAGCCAAACTTGTTCATCAGGGCCTCGCAGCCTTGGCGCGCCCGCTCGCACAGGGATCGGCAGGGCGGGATGGCCTGTTCCAAGACGGTGCAGACGGGCGCGTACATGGAGCACAGGAAGAAGCGCAGCTCCGGCGAGCACTGCACTTTCACCAGCGGGTAGAACTGATGGACTTCCAGCCCGGCGTCCTCTTGGTTGGTGTGGCCCAGGAGGTTGGGCAGAATGGTCTGGTTGTAGGCGATGTCCGTGCAGAGAGGGATCGAAATGGGCTGGCAGAAGCCGTGGTCCGGGACGGAAATCCCTTTCTCCCCGTGGTAAGGTTGGGCACCCGAGCCCCAGGGAATCCCGCCCAGGACGCCCAGGAAGACGGCCAGGCCCAAGGAAGCAGGGGCCCTCCTCGCCGCTCTCGGTCCTCGATCCATGATCCGAGGCGGCAGCAAGGAAAGCAAGGAGCGCGGCCGGCGGGAGCGAGCGGCGGAGGTGGGGGGGTCTTCACAGCCCAGAGGCGCCGGGGTCTCGAAGCATCGGCGGCGCCCAGCCCAGACCCCCGCGAGGGCTAGCGGCCAGAAGGCTTACGCGGCAGCTGCGGCGGCGGCGGCGGCCCAAGGCTGGCTTCGCTCTTCCAGCAGTCTGCTCTCGGGTGGAGGAGGTGAAAGAGGCGGATCGGATCGCTCGCCAAACCGGCTCTCTCGTTGATCGCTCGCCAAGGGCTGGATGATAATTCTTTGCTAGGGTTGCAAGCCGAAATGCTACTCCGATGTATTCTCTTCCACCGAAGAGAGGTCTCGACGGCGCCTCGCAGCGCGCTGTTTTTCCTTCGGTCGGCCACGAAGCAGTCTTGGGACGGAGGGGGGCAGGCGGGTGGGTGGGTGGGACGATCGTTCACCAATTCGACCGCCGTAACTGGCTCCACTTCCCAGCTGGCTGTTCCACCCCCTCAAAGTTCGGGAATTCAAGAATTTGGCTTACTGTTACTCCTCCTCCGTTTCAGCCGCGCGTTCATCGAGGAGTTAGGCGTGAGGGCTTTTTGTTCAAAAAAAATCCAAATCACTCCGTTGTCTTCCTTTACCAGCAAGGGTGCTAATCCTTTAAACAGAAACACGGGTAGTCCGATAGCCCGTTGGCGCCCTTATGCGTGGAAATGAAATCTATCCAGCAGCAACAGGAGAGACCAGCTGCCGTTGGAACAAGCAACATCCACCCCAAAAGCCAAAAAAATAACGAGGGGGGAAAAAAAGACGTCTCTGCACTTTGATTATATATATTCGCGTATGTCTGGTATTCCACGGAACTCCACCCCTTCGCCCCATTCACAAACCAAACAGTGGGCGGGCCATAGAACTCAAGAGTCTACCAATCGCACAATCTGTTGCTTCCGTACCTCTGTTGAGGATTGGACGGAAAGATAAAAGCTTCCAAAGGGGAGGGGAGGACCGAGGGCGGATTCTGTAATGGTGATTCTTCTTGCAGAAAAGTTGAAAGAAACTTTCAGACTCTTGAATGGAAGAGAGGGACGCGTACAGGCGGAGGGGGAGAACCGCGTTAATCTGTGGTAGGCAAAAATCAGAAGGAATCTGGGTTTAAAAAAAAAAAAAAAAAAGACGCCGAGAGAGTGAGAACGAGAGAAACCAGGACATATCTGGATCTGGATGCCTGGATAGCATATGGCTGTGCTCGAAATTAACTCTTTTGTTTCTATAAAGGAATTTTCCGCATATACAACTGCTACGCCCCTCCTGAAATAACCTTTTGAAAGCCCAAAATTCCCATTCATGGTGGCCTGAAAAAAATGTCTTTTTCTCAGTTCTTCTACCTCAACTACCGAAGAAGACTCCCCTCCATCATAAACACTTGAGAGACGGCTTTCAAAATAAAAGACGGCTTTGAAAAAAAAACAATAATAGGGGTTGTGGAAGATAAACCTGAAACCACTTAGGTTACAAAAGAAATAGACTTGAGGCTTATCTTTTAAAATGTTTTTGATACCAGACTCAGTCCAGTGCTTTAAATTCACAGTTGCTTACTTTTGAGAATATATCCTTTTTGAAATGGTGCAAAATTCATAAGGTTGACAGTGCTGTACATGTTTCATCGTGAAAAACATCCTCCCCAGATATGCCTAGGAGAATTTGGTTAAGTACCTTCCATACAGCAGGAAATATTTAAATCCAAATTCACAAACCAAACTGGTTTGTGGCTTGGTTTCAATTTCTTTAGTAGGACACAAAAAATTAAGGAAATGGTTTGAGGAATGCAGCTTGAATTAGAAAGATCTATTAAAATTCATTTCTGCTGAAAATTTTCCTTTGCTTATAGTAAAGAATATTGAACATTTTTGCTTGTCATAATTTAAACCTGCTGGGGATCTGGAGGTGGAAATTACTTGAAAGATAGACTTGATTAAGAACTAGCTCCATGGATCTTGGTAAAATATGCAGTGTAAATGTGAGCAAATTGCCTCATAAACATATCCCAGGGATTAATCTCCCAGCGCAAGGATTTAGGTTTGCAGCTTTAGCTTCCCAATCCTATGCACATTTTAGAATAGAATAGAATAACAGAATTGGAAGGGACCTTGGAGGTCATCTAGTCCAACCCCCTGCTCAGGCAGGAAACCCTATACCAGTGGTGGCGAACCTATGGCACGCGTGCCAGAGGTGGCACTCAGAGCCCTCTCTGTTGGCACACGTGCGACTGCAGGCAGCAGCAGGTCCATCAGGCCACCACCGCTGTCCAGAGCAGGAGCCCCGCCCAGCACAAAAGGAGGCAAAGCAGCTGACTAGCAAGCTCGAGTAGAGGTGGTAGAGCAGAGGTCACCAACCATTGTCGATTGGTGGACTGGAAGAAAAGGGAGGGGAAAGCATTTTACATGCGTGCGTGCGCACACGGGGCAGCGAGCACGCACGTGCTGCAAATGGGGTGGGGCTAGTGCCTGTGTGATACTAGCCCTGCCCCATTCCTGCATGGTGCAGCGCCTTGTATCTGCACCCTGTGGTGTGGCAGCGGCCATTTTTGCACCTTGCAGCATGGTGGCCCATTTTTGCACCCCCCCCCCGGTTTTTGCGTGCCAGAGGCAGCACTCAGAGGTGCCTCCCTGCCCCCCCCGAGGGCACCACAATGCTGATGCGGCCCTGGCACTTTGCGATAAATAAGTGGGTTTTGGGTTGCAGTTTGGGCACTCGGTCTCTAAAAGGTTCGCCATCACTGCCCTATACCATTTCAGACAAATGGTTGTCCAGTCTCTTCTTAAGAATCTCCAGTGTTGGAGCACCCATAACTTCTGGAGGCAAGTCATTCTAGTGATTAATTGTTCTAACTGTCAGGAAATTTCTTCTTAGTTCTAGGTTGCTTCTTTCCATCCATTGCTTCTTGTCCTGACTTCAGGTGCTTTGGAGAATAGGTTGACCTCCTGCCTTCAGTAGGAAGTCCGTCTAAGTTCGGAGATGTGCCATTAATCTCAGGAATTCTGACATAACCCCCAATAACCAATATACAATGAACTAGCATGGCAGAATTCCAGTCACTCTAACCATATTTTTCCTTGTTTCTTACTATCTGGGAAGAAAAAGTGTACAGTATTCATTTCTTAAGGGGGAACACCCACATCCCCCTTTATAAAAGATACAGAGAACAAAATCTCTTAAGTGAAGAAGATGAAGTCACTTGAGTCAGTTTTACAGACATAGGCACAGGGTTTGTTTTGGGTTTGTGATAAAGGTACAGGGCTAACCTTATTTCTTAGGGCAAAACCATTCTATATTCCATAGAACATGTCAGCAGGCAGTGTAATACCAGGCAAGTCTGTTCACTCTGATCATCTTGGTTCTCTTGCAGCATACTCCAGGCTATTTTGTTAAACATGCTCTGCTTCTAGAATATGGAAATAGGGAAGGGAGGACTATTTATTGCAGCAGCTCTGGGACTGGAAAGAGCCTCAGGTTGCATTTCTACATTAAGTCCTGTTATGAGAATTAAAATGTCCATAGGAAGCTTTCAGGAAGAACTTGCTTGAGAATAAGAAAGACAGAGCATTTTCTGCTGAAGCCTCCAGATTTGGAATTCCCTTGCTTGGAAAGCACAGGAAGCTCCGAGTCTTGGAACTCTTTAACAGTTTTATCTAGAGAGATTTTTTATTTTCAGTGTTTTAATTTGAAAGCATTGGCAGAATAAAAACAAATCAGAGGGGTACACTGCTAAGGACACAAATTTCAATAATGATGAGAACAATGATAGGGATGGTGATTATGGTTGCTGTTTAGACAAATATTCCTGGCTGGATTTGGTACTTTTGACTATGAAGCCTTCCCAAGGACCAAGGATAGTTATATTGTCACAATATACTTTGTTGCAAGGAATGCATTATTATTATTTTTTTGATAAATTGAGATTGTGCCCATTCCTGTTGTATGCAAGTACCTTTCTAGATCATTTGGAATGACATCAAGGGCACCAGCCACTATTGACACCACAATTACTTTCTTTTTTCCACTCTAAAGAATATTATATTTCCTTATTTCTTCTTCTGATTTCTTATTGACTGTTCTGCCTTCAGCTGCTGCAGTGTGAATTGTCCTTTTATATTGTTTCTTTTTAATTAGTCATATCTAGCTTACGATGGGCTAAATAGTTATCGGTTTGAATTTGGAGGCTCCATAGAATCTTTTTGTTCTCAACTACTTTTTCATTTTTGTGATTCTGACATTTTCTTGTTGCTAGTAACTGGTGCTTTTTAAAAGATTCCAATGAATCAAATAGCCACTTTATTATGTCTTTCAAAAATTCTGTTTGCACAATCTTCTTACAATCACATACAAGGTATTCAGCAATCTCCTGTTATTTGCATAAAAGTCTCATTTTATTGTCCTCATTAGACTCCTCCTCCTCCTCCTTCACATTTAATAGCATCTATGAAACAAATTCTCATCTAAAAGTAATAGAGTTATACAAATAATTGCAGCCTTACACCTACACAATTCTATTTTTCGCATATAATCAGGTGTCACGTTGCAATATATTTTTAATGGCAGGATTTTACTTGCTTTTAGTTTGACTTTGGAGAGAAAGCAGTGTTGTCTTTTATTTGTAATTGCAAAATGGTGAAGCTAAAGGTTTGTGGTTAAAAATATTTTTGTAACCACATATAGCTTAGTCATATGAAACTATTTTAGAAGGGTTACTTTAGTAACATATCAATAGTGGGGTCTTCAGTAGGAACCATTGTGTTTAACATTACAAAATCCAAGGTAGTATTTGTTTTAGCTTAAATAGGATTGAGAGTGTTTGTCATCCATATTCAATTGTCTGTACAGAATGCCTGTCTTTATCACAGATTTATATTTCTCCTAAAACATTTAAATACTTCTAATATTTAATTTTTGCTTTTAAAGGAAGTCTTGATCTCTTTTGTTTACTTGAAAGTTCAATAATTCCACAATCATATAAAGTTTTCATTTAGCTCAATAATTGTTAGAAAACATCTGGTTTGATTTGAATATTCTGCACAAGAATAGCCATGTTAATCTTTCGCAGCAAAACCAGCAGAACCTGAAAGACTAATTAAATTAATTGCAACATATGTTTTCGTTGATAAACTTCTAATGAAGTGGACTGTAATCCATGACAGTTTAGGTCATAAAAATAATTGGCAGTCTTTAGGGTGCCACAGAACTGTTGTTTTGGAACATTCTTATTTTAATTAGCTGCAATCCAACAAATGCTCATTAAATTTATATGCCATTTACACTGTATATTTATTTATCATATCTGTATCCCATTTTTCTCTAGAAATGCAAGGCAGTTTATATGGGAATTTTCCTTCAGTTTATTCCCACAGCAGTAACTGGGTGAAGTACATTGGGATGAGACATAATAGATGACCCAACGCATTTTCAAAACCAAAGGTGGATTTGAGTCTGATTTCCCAGGTGCAGTCCTTCATCAGATGATGGAATGTTCTCCCCCAGAAGATGTGTGTGGTCTCCAATCTCCCAGTATTTAAGGGGAAAAAATAATAAAGTTGCATCACTTTTGCCATTCTTTTAAATTAGAACTGATCTTAACGATACTGGTTTTAATTTTGGTATCCGTTAGGTTGCTTTGACTAACTTGTTTTAAGTACTGGATTTATTGTTTTTAAGTATCTTGAGTGTTTATATAAGTATCAAATTGGGGACTATAATAATAAAATAAAAAATGAAATGATATATTAGATTATTGTGTAATTTATTGTGTACTGCTTTTGTATACCACTTGGATTGCATAAAACACTTTAAATAAATAGAACCAGTTATACCCTACAACAACTCTGTAAAGTTATTGAAGTAAAAACCCCATGTGAATATGTGAAGCTGAGAAACAGAGTCTTGATCAAAGTTATCAGGTAAGACCATGGCTACAGTGAGATTTGAATTTAAAACTTCCTGCATTCAACCCATCTGTTGTGGAATTTGAAAAAAAAATACTTCAGATTTCGTATTTGTTGCATTTGTAAGATAATATGATAGTTTTTGTATAAAATAAACAACAAATCATTTCTAAATACAATGCATTTTACTCCAATTTCATTTTAAATTGTTTTTGTAGGATTTTATTAATAATTTGTGTTTGGAACGCTGTATGTTGATATGGCCTACGGGCTAATCAATAAACGAAACTGACTAACTAAATACAATGCACATTTAGAACAGTTAAGTTTACCATAATGATAAAAATATGATCAGGATGCTAGAACAGTTTCATTAGGGAAACAGAATGGTCTTCAGTTGTTTTTAATACTAGAATTTGTAAGAAATGCTAATCCTTGTTGCAATTAGGCATCAAGAAGACTCATTTAAATTCAGAACTGGAGAATTAAAACCTTGAAAGGAGGATTTACAGCTTTATTTTTTTAAGAGTCTAAAAGGTTTTTCCCCAAACTGGTATTTGCAATAACTGGCAGGGAGGATTGTAGTGTACTCTGGTAGGTAATCTGACACATTGGATGGGCATCAAATCTCTTACAATTCATTTCTTCGATTTGTTAATATTGGACTTCACTTTTGGTATCACCTTCTCCCATTTTGTTCCTTTTGCCTTTGACAGCCTGAACATCTATATCCTTTGTACCTTTCTACCATCTTTTTGGCTAGCTGTTTTTACTTTTTAGTTTTTCAGTAATTTGTTATTGCTATCTTCCACCCCATCCCAAATGCTGGAAATATTTCAAATGTGCTCCTGCACAGCTACATGCAGAAATGTGATTTTTTTTTCTCTCAACAGCATAGCTCTTCAGCTGCAGCAAGTTGCTCTTTTAATTTCACATTTAAAAGTTTGGTAGTAGAATGATATAAGAGCTAGTTTGATGTAGTAGCTAAGGCACTAGAAACCAGAAGACTGAGTTCTGCCTTAGGCATGAAGCCAGCTGAGTAACCTTGTGCCATTCCTTCTCTCTCAGCCCTAGGAAGAAGACAAGGGCAGAGCTCTTTTGAAAAACCTTGCCAAGAAAAAGCAGGGGCTAGTCCAGGCAGTCACCAAAAGTCAACAGTGATTTGAAAGTGCCAAAATAATAAAAAGAGTTTAGTGGGAGGTACATCGTGGAAGCAGCATGTGGGGGAATTAGTTCACTGCATCTAAAATTGCTTTTTTGGTTTTAAACTGGACCACTTACAGTTTCCTTGGATGCAACATTCTGACTTTACAAAGATCATTACATTAAATCCACTTTTACTGAAAAGAGAATAGTTGGGCAACTTAGTGTTATCTCCAAAGCCTGGTAGGCCATTCACGATGTTCCAAGAAATGCACTGCATAGGAATCCACCCTCAGAGGTGTTGCAATTCCAGAGGAGAAAATGACAGATGGATCTGGATCAGTTACAGTGCATTCAGAATAGAATAGAATAGAATAGAATAGAATAGAGCTGGAAGGGACCTTGGAGGTCTTCTAGTCCAGCCCCCTGCTCAAGCAGGAGAATCTATACCATTTCAGACAAGTAGCTGTCTAGTCTCTTCTTAAAAACTTCCAGTGATGGAGCGCCCACGATTTCTGAAGGCAAGATTCAGAAAGCATTCAGACCCCCTTCACTTTTGTCAATTTTGTTATGCTGCAGCCTGATTCTACAGCTGTTGAAATTTGTTTTTTTTCCTCATTAATCTACACATAATGACAATGTGAAAACAGAATTTTAGAAATGTAAATTTTTTAGAAAGAAAAAACTGAAATATCACACTGGCATAAATATTCAGACCCTTCACTCTTTCTTGAAGCACCTTTGGCAGCACATCTGGATTGGGGGATTTTCTGCCATTCTTCTTTGCAAATTCTCTCAAGCTCAGTCAGGTTGGATGATGACTGTCAGTGGATAGACATTTTCAGGCCCCTCCAGAAATGTTTAATAGGGTTCAAGTCAGGGCTCTGGCTGGGCCACAGAGTTATCCCTAAGCCGCTCCTGTGTTTCTTGGCTGTGTGCTTAGGATCGTTGCCATGTTGGAAAGTGAACCTTCAGCCCAGTTTGAGGTCCTGATCACTGTGGAACAGGTTTTCATTGAGGATATCCCTGTACTTTGCTCCAATCGGCTTTCCTCAACCCTGGCCAGTCTCCCAGTCCCTGCTGCTGAAAAACACCCTCACAGAATGATGCTGCCACCATCATGCTTCGCTATTGGGATGATATTGGGCAGGTGATGAGCGGTGCCTGGTTTCCTCCAGGCATAACGTTTAGAACTGCAGCCAAACAGTTCACACTTTGTTTCATCAGACCAGAGAATCTTGTTCCTCACAGTCTGAGAGTCCTTCAGATGCTTTTTTGCAAACTCCAAGCGGGCTTTCATGTGTTTTGCACTGAGGAGAGGCTTCTGTCTAGCTAGCCAATCTGCCATAAAGCCCAGATAGGTGGAAAGCTGCGTTTCCATAATTTCCTAACCAGTATGGCCTTGTAGATAAACTGACTTTTCTCTTAATTTTCTCAGGGAGGAAATTAGGTCAGAGTTGTAAAACAGAGGTGAAGAAACACTAGAATTGAATGAAAGATCTGAACCATTCCCTGGATCTTAGCTTGACTCACTTGTTGGGTTGTGAACACAAAACAGGAGGGGAAAATCATGTCTGCTGTGTTGAACAATATGAAAAGAAAGCTAAGATATACTTCTAAAAACGTTTTAATATTTTTTTTTAGCATTCCACAATCTTGACTGGTACTAAACATGTATTAGGCTTTGATCTTAAAAAGTGGAATACTGTTATCTCCTGCATGTAAACTTTAAAATTATAGGTTTCTGTATATGTAGTTCTTAATCCTATTTAAATCAAGTATCTTTCATTAGGGGAACAAAGTCATGATCCAACAGAAAGTCTGCAGACCCCTAGGTGATGATTTTAATTATCTTCCTCAGGATTTCGAGTCATGAGTGGTTTTTAAAATTACAAAGAGTTTATTTCCATGTTTCCCTTCCATACAAAGTCTTGCAGACAATTGATGCATTCAGTATTTATCAGTCTTTATTAGTGGTACTTAAGCTGGAAATCTTTCTCCCTCCCCAGATTTATCTGAAATTCCCTTGCAATTGGTTTACATTTAGCTAAACCTCGCTCTGATATCTTGACCAACATTTCACAGAGTCACGTCCTTCACGCAAGGTGACATAAAAAAAAGTCAAAGCAAACACTTGTGACTCTCTTGATGCCCCCTAGGTTGCTTGAAACATGTCGGCTTTTGGCTCCCGTATCAGGGCCCAAGAGCACATGGGCGAAATGTTTGAGATCACACCCTCATTGTCCTTTGAGGAAGGAGTAAACATTCTTCATTGTCTGAATGCTAAGGCAAATGGGTACAGGGCTACTTCATTGGCAGAAAGGAGATAAGCTTGCCTTGCTCCCTACAAAGAGCAGGCAGGATAAACAAAAGGAAAGCCACCCTGCTTTGAGGGATTCACTGTCACACAGGGAGAGAATTCAATGGAAACAGGCTCCATAAGCAACAGGACAATCAGAATCCATAAGAATGATCCCCCAGTTGTCAGGCAGACAGATGGTCTAAGTAACACCTCTTTTCTTTTCAGCATACTAGAAATACGACAATCAGGAATTTATTTATTAATCTATTAAAGGTACATGCTGCCCAGTTCACCATAGAAGCAACTCTGGGCAGCTTAGAAAATGACAAAAGGTCATCAATCAGCAGGAAGGATATGGCACAAGAATGATATTTCAGCTCAGCCCCAAACATTTTGCCATCAGATATTACATAATTCTCCCTTTTCCTTCTTACTTCTATTCCAACTTGCATGGCAACTCAGTCTTACTTCAATTTCTTCCACTGCGTATGCAAAATAATTTAGATGACAGTAGGGTATGCAGTGTAGGACCCTAATTATCAGCCAATATCTTTCTACCAAGCATCTTTTGCTTGTTAAGGTCACCTAAGTATTGTCTTCTGGTACAGTCAGCTCCAAGAATGTGCTTGTTTTTGAGCAAGAGGATTCCAATTAGGTCTCCTTAAAATGGGAAAGATCAACAATTAGCTCTATATAAAGGGATTTTGTGTTGCTCAGCACATACAACAAAATAACACAATCTTCATTAAACACAAACATCATTTCTACTGGAGTAGGTTTGGCAAAGATCCCTAGAAGTTTTTTTTCTTTCTTAAAAGTTGTAAATCACAAGTGCACAAGCCATTATCTATTCGTCATAGACATAGCCTAGAAAAGATGTGCAACCAAAAGGTTTGTTTGTTTTTTATTCATTATATTTATATGTCTGCCCATCTCATAAAAAGAGACTCTGGGCACTGTATAATAAAAAACTATAAAGCAGTAATATACCCGTGTTTCCCCAAAATAAGACCTACCCCAAAAATAAGCCTGAGCTTGATTTTTGGGGGTGGGCCTAATATAAGTCCTACCCTGAAAATAAGCCCGGGGTGGGTGGGTGGGTGGGCGTGGCCAGGACAAGCGGTGGCGAGCGCGCGGGGACTGATGGTGTCCAGCAGCAGCTGCAGCCCACCGGCCCCTTGAAGCAGTGCAGGTAAGCCCAGCGTGGGGGGGGGAGGCAGGCGATCCAGACGCGCCACACACTTTTTGCCCAGAGGGAGACTGCTTGCAGATGGGGTGCTTAGGAACTGAGAGATTCACTCTGTCTCCAAGTACCCCATTTGCAAGCAGACAAAGCTTCCAGTCTCTATCAACAGCAACAGAAGAATTTTCCCCCCCCGGGACGGAGTGCTCCACCGTCTCTGCCGCTGCTTCCCCCTCAGAGCTGCAAACGAGAGGCAGCTCCGAGGCAGCACCTGTCTCCTTTAAGCCCAACGAGGCTCTGGTGTGAGTGATTACTGTTAAATACTGCCCTTGGCCCTGTTCGTCCAACACCACCCAGATGCCCTTGCTTCCCCAAGCATTTATTTACTAATCTACTCTTCAGCTCCGTCGCATTTCTCCATCATATTTCTCTGTCACGTTTCTCAGCTGCCACCATGTGCAGGGAAACAAAATAAGTTTGTGTGACTAAAAAAAAAAGTTCAATCAGACCTTCCAACTTTGCAAACAAAAAAAAAGATCTCATGAAGTTGGAAGGTCTGATTCAACTTTTTTTTTTTTTAGTACCACAAACTACTTTTAAGTGGGGGCCAGGGGCAGGGACAGCCCCACACTCTTTGGGCCCTGCCTGCACCGCTGCATTTTGTACCAGCTGAAGCTTCCTGATGTTCTTCAAGGGCAGCCTCATAGACTAGCATTATACTAGTCCAATCAATAGGTGACCAGGACATGAGTGACCATGAACAGAGACTCCCAATCTAGGAACAGGCACAACTGGTGCACAACCTGAAACTGTGCAAAGACCCTCCTAACCACAACTGCCATCTGCTCTTCCAGTAGGAGTTGTGAGTCTAGAAGGATCCTCAAGTTGCCCACCAGGTCTGTTTGGGGTAATACAACCTCTACCACCCATCACCAAAGATGGCATAGAACCAGCAGTCCTCAAAACCCAGAGCCACTCGGTTATGCCAAGGTTTAGCTGAAGTATTTTGTTATCTATCCAGTTCCTCGCAACCTCCAGGCATCGGGATAAGACATCAACAACATTGCTAAATTTGCCAGAGGCAGAGATGTATAATTGGCCATCCTCAGTGTACTGATGATACCTCACCCCATGATGATGGATGAGCTCATCCAGTGGCTTCATGTAAATATTGAATAGGAGGGAAGAGAAAACCAGTAAGGGCCGAGGGCGGATCTCTTGCCCTAATTAACACTGACTGATATGAATCCCGAAGAAAGGAAACAAACCAGCACAACACAGAGCCACCCACCTGCAACCCCCAGAGCCAATCCAGAAGGATACCATGGTTGATAGTACTGAAAGATGCTGAGAGGTCAAATAGAACAAGAGCAAGGATAGGTGCACAACTCTTACCCAAACCTTGCCAGAGATCATCCAAACGTTTGCTTTGCACATAGTCAAAATTTTGCTTTTATTGTGTGTCATGCCTATCCAAAACATCTCTCTTCTTTGTATTGCCAGAAAAGTACACAGAGAACCTTTATAGAAGGTTCCAATTGCAGAACTTCACTTGCAGAGAGTGGTCAGGAAAGGACTCAAGTTTCTGGGCACTTCATTCTGTGTTTCCAAACCCATTCATAAGCCATTTTTGAGGACATGATTCCCTATCAAAATGTTTGGTGGTCACAATTTCAGAAAATATTGTGGGTGGGCTCTCTTACTGAATAGCTGCCTTTTAGACTGTCCAATCACTAAATGGCTGCCACAAAAAACACAATTCCACAAGTCAAGCTGGTAGATTGGTTTGCATAAAGGAAAAGGAACAACACACAATTAGGAGTAGAGGGAACATACACAATAGTCAGCTATAGTTTGGATTGTTTATAGGTTTTAGCACTCTTCTGGGATTGTTCTAAACACTTGCACAAAACCAGTGCAGGTTTTGAAAGATGACTGTATTAATCAAGCTAGTCATCTCTCAACACTTATTTCCTCCTCCTTCCCTTTCCCTTGGGGAAAATGTTGTGACTGAGGAAAAAACCCATATATTTTAATATACATATTAAAATTAAAAACAAAATTGAAAAAAATATTAACCTTCAGATGTAAGTTAGGGCCATCCTAAGACTTTTTACACTATTTTGAAATCGGTTCTGCCAAACAATGTTCTGTACCACTTGGAATCCTGGCTGAAATTACCTTTCTCTGCCTAAAAGAAGGACTGAATCTGCAAGAAGACTGCAGGTTAATCCATACCTGAACATTTCTTCTTATTACTGTATGTTTCTCATGAATAACAATTCATAACAATGAATAATCCCTGATTCTTCTGACATTCACTTAGCATCTTTTCCTCAAAGCTGTGTGGTGATTTTAAGGTGCTTATATCTAGTGGGGATAATTTTAAGTATTTTAGGTGACATTAACTTCACTTTTGAGGCTAAGTCTTTGAATCTGCCCTAAATAATGTCCATTGTGCAGGCATAAGTTTCTAACATGGCTTAGTTTCCTCCCTAAAGTTATAAGGAATTTTGAGGGATCAAAAAAGGGAACTGTCATGGTTCCGACAGAGACAATTAAAGCAGAACTCTGAGGGTTGAAAATCCCTCAAAGAACATGTTTATTAGTTACAAAGTATCCGCACGGTCAAAAGTGAAACCGTCTGAATACCCCATGACAACTCCCCAGTTACAAAGCATAAAGTTCCCACTCCCAAAACTATGTAAGTGACTACGTTTCCCAAAAAATGCAATTGGCGGGCTTTCTTATACAACGCCCAGTGCCTGGTCGTGGGAGCAACAGATGACCTTGGGCTTAGTAGGAGGGGAGTATCCAACAACTGGGTCCTGCAGTACCCAGTTTGTCTTCTCTCTTCCTTCTCTGGTGGCTTTTTGTGGCTTAGTGGTGGCAGCTGGTGTGCTTCTGGCCTGGGTACTGGGTGCTGGGCACTCCACAGCACGGTGACCCATTTGGCCGCATGGGTAGCATTTGATTGGAGCTCTGACTGGTGCTTGGGGGATGCTGGTGGTCGTGATGGCCAAAAAGGCACTTCTCCTGGGCGCAGGGCGGCTTGAGTTCAACTGTGCCTGGCTTTCTGGGGTGATTCAATTCGATGTCCAGCATCACTGCCATGCTGTACCACTCACGCAACTGGTTAGGAAAACCCCAAATGATGCAGGCTTGGAGTAAGTTGCGGTCTAGCCTCTGCTTGAAGTAGTTGATCAATGATCATTCCAGCCACTGCCCCAGCCGACCAGCAGCTCATCTGAATTCATGAACGTATTCCTTAATGGGGCGGCCTCTTTGTTTCAGACGATGGATCTCCTTCTCGGCCAACAGGGTCTGGAATTCATCTTCAAAATGACCTCTCAGTTGCTCTGTGGATAGGTTAGCATTCTGCACTTCAGGAGTGCCTTCATCATGGAGGTTGGTCACCCAGTCAGCCACTGTCCCCTCCAAATTGGCCACCATAGCATTCATCATCTGAGCATCATCCAAGTAGGCATAAGCGTAGCTATCTAGATGAACCCACACCTGGTTCAGGAAGAAGGATAGCTTCTCAGGGTCCCCATCAAAGGCAGGCTTGATGGGAGGTGGCTCAAATTGTGGTGGAGCTGCCTGCACTTGCTTCTGGGCTGCCTGTTGGTCCTGGGGACATGGCCGAACCACTCTCCAGATTTCCCTTGGCCAGGTTCCTGGACTGGCAGCCTGAGGCCACGGCAGCGGGCTTGGCAGAGATGGTTTAATATCACAGCTGGCTGGGGAATAGGTGAGGTGGCATGGGCTCCCACAGTCGGGCTGGGACTCCGGGGAGGGGAGGGAAGAGATGGGTAGCCCTTGGCATCCCCCCCCCCCCATGGTGCACACATCCTGGGTGATGGGAACCATCTCTTTTACCTTCAATCTGCCGAACATCTCCTTCAGCTGCTTGAGCAAGGGGCTGTGGGCTGCGGACTGAAACTTCCAGTCTTTGGCGTCATCCCCTCTGATCTGTCCCTTTTCCTTCTGGTATGCCATGGACAGAAATCCCTGGGAAGGCAGCAACAGGAGTTCCTCTTCAGCGGCAACAGGAGTGCTCCTGCACCGGAATGCAGCTTCGGCTTGATAGGATTGTAGTTCCCCCCTGCGGTACCAGCTTCCCAGGTTGTATCAACCAGGACTTTGGCCGAGCCCCTGCCAGTGACGCCTCCTTGGTGGCTGGAGTGGCTGCTTGCGCTCCGAAAACCAGAGTTCCGTTGTGGCCAGCAACGGCTCCATTCTTTTCCTCCATCCTCAAATCTTCACCGAGTCTTTACTGCTCTCCCAAAGGATGGGTAGATGGTCAGGGCCCAGCACCCCAAAAGAAAACTAAAGCTTTAGGAGACTTGATTTAATGTCATGGTTCCGACAGAGACGAATAAAGCAGAACTCTGAGGCTTGAAAATCCCTCAAAGAACATGTTTATTAGTTACAAAGTATTGGCATGGTCAAAAGTGAAACCAAGTCTGAATACCCCATAACAATTCCCCAGTTACAAAACATAAAGTTTCCACCTCCAAAACTATGTAAGTGACTATGTTCCCCAATAAATGCGATTGGTGGGCTTTCTTATACAACACCCAGTGCCTGGTCGCGGGAGCAACAGATGACCTTGGTTCCCATGGGACAGCTGATTCTTTTGACTAGCAAAGCACCCGGGCAAGCCCCATCCCTCCGTTCCATGCGGCAACCTCAAATGAGGGGGAAAAATGGCTGCAGACAGACTCATTTGCAGAGTTGACAGGAACAAGGTTTGTTGGAGAGGCATCCGAGAGAGAGGAGATTGAACTCTAAATCTTTATTCAAAATAACCTAGTAATATTTTGGCAGCATATAACTTGCTCGTATTATAATTGTATGGCGGTTGGTTGTGGGGACAGAGAAGCTGAGATTGTTATTACTTCCTTTTAGAGATTGTTTTCTCACTTAACAGATCCTGGTCTGGAAGTTTTCTCTGGCACTTGAAGAAATAGTTTATCAATGCTTGATTAAAATTCATGGGTAATTCAAGGAGGGACATATAATCTTAGCTCTGAAAGGGAAAGAGCTGTTAACTCACCATGGCATTTTCCAGGTGCCTTTGAAAGTATGTTTAAAGAAACTCTTGAGCTATGTTTACAAAATCTCCCCCCAACCCTCTCTCACCCCTCCTCCTGCACTGCTCAAGAATTGCTTACATTTTCATGGATAGCCATAGTTTCAGTGTATGGGGGAAGGAAAGGGAAGGAAAGGAAAGGGGAAAAAAAAACCTTTTAAAGAACCAGATTTCAAACTTTTACTAAAAAGAAAAAACAATGGCTTTAAATTACTTGTATTTCCAGTTTCTGAGACAACTTCTGAAGAGTGCTATACAAAACAGTATTTATTTTGGAACTAAACAGGTGAGTTTCATTGTTGAACTTCCCTGCTGATATAAAATAAATTCAATCTTTTGTTAAAGATTGAGACTGCCCTTAAAATATAGAGTTGGTTGATTGATGTTGATTGATTAATTGATTAACTCAGCCCTGCAAATCAGCTGTCCCCAATCCAGTCCCTTCCAGATATGTTGGACTACAAGTCCCATCATTCCAGTTATAATCCAACTCATTACCTTCCATCTCTGCTACTTCTACTGATAGCATGGTCACAGAGTAGGAGGAGAGCTTTGTTTCGGTGGGCACTATTTACATCCTCATCAAAAACATGGTGGATCGGCATATACAAGCAGGCCATCTTATTTAAACATTTTACATGATGCTCCCTCCCATTAACCCTCTAGATGGTTTACAGCTTTTCATATACTTTTCTTTAAGGAAAATGATTCCTAAAAACATCTTGAAATGAAAAGAAAAAATCCAGAAGGATTGGGTAAAACAAACAGTTTAAGTCCTCTTGTAAATGATGACAGAGAAAGTTGTCAACGTTTAGTAGCCAGTTTGAACCGTTTTAATGGGAGTTCATTGTATGTTTCAAAGGTCTGTTAAAATGCAGGTAATTAATTATGCTCACTCATAATCATAATTTGCTTCTCATGGCCTCTTTACCAAAGCAGTCCTCCCAGAGGGATATTGTTATTGTTGTTATTTCATAGGGTGATATTCTATGTATTCCAAGCTGGGAAGTGCTAGTTTAGGCAATTACTTTAGGTTCGCATGTTATCAGACGAAGGGATTGCCAAGACCCTTTGCTCAAAACTGAGAGTGACTAATGCTACTCTTAAAGAAGTTCTTCCTAGTATATTAATAGCACTGGTAAGGAGGAATTTAGCCCTGCCCAAAAGAAGGTAAAGGAAAGATGAGGGCATTGGAATGAGAACTTCACTTCCTGTCATCTCCAGGATACAGGATTCAGTCTTTTTCTGTAAGAAATAATGACAAAGGTACAGCTTTTGGCTCCTGGGAGTCCTGTTCTCTACCTGCCAAGTGAGGGCCATAGAATGCCTGGAAGAGCTCAGTTTATTTCCCTGATGGGGAGCTAGCAAGCAAAACCTGCCAACCTCCTTTCCGCCATGCTAATCATTTGGTAGGAATTAGGGCCTCCTTGTATAATGACATGCTTTACATCTCATGTTCTCCTCCATATTCCCACCTCCACATTTGTCTGACAGTAGAGTTATGTTTGAGGCTAGTTGTGAAAGAGCAGAGGTTTGTTCTGATAGCATGTAGGAACCACAATTCTCTGTAAATAGCTTGTGTGATGTATAATTGGGAATTTCTACTCCTGAGCACTTTTGAAAAATGTACTTTCTATTCTGGGATACTTGCCTAAGGAGAAAAGAGTTTTTGGAAAAAGTACCCGAAAGCTTTTTTTTTTTTTTTTGGCCCAGAACAATAATTGGAAGCATATGTGAAACCATATGTGGGAAGTCAGCCCCCCAGAGAAGGAAATATTAAAAGGGCAGAAAAATATATTTCCTCAAAGGATCTTAAAGAGGCAGAAAAGCGTGCCCAGTTTTCTTAATAGCCCAAGTCTCCCTCCCCCAAGCAGAAACCAGCTCTATAGAAATGCAGATGTAAATACTGTAATCCATTCAGGAAGATTGAAGCTAGACTAGACGTTTAGGAAGACAAAGACACCTAAAATACCTCACACCCAAACTCTAAGACAGGACATAATAGGATTAACCCACAGATGCCAAAGAGCACATCCAGACTCAGGTCAGAATACATGACACAGGAAATACAAAGCCTCAAACAGGAACAGGAAACAACTCCAAACAAAAGCCCCAGAGGGTATAAAAACCCACTCCCTACATGTGCTCTCCTTTTTCTTCCAGAGCCATCTTCCTGTCTGGTTCTCCTCTTCAATAAACTGCAACCTTCTTTCTAAAGCAGTTGCCATGTTGTTTATTCCCAGCTTGGACTGGACCCGGATGAAGACTTTTCCTTCAACACATGTGTTGCTTCAGAAAAAAATGTGAAGGAGAGCCAGCGATATTACTGTGAAAACACTTGATTGTATCCCAAGTAGATGTCAACTGCAATTAAAATTCCTAATACCAACTAACATAGAAATAGCTTTCTGTTCTTTGGTAAACTTGCTAAAGCACACACACAACCTAAAAATTAAGATTGGAATTCAGTTTTCGACTTTCCCTTCATTGTGCCTCTCCACCAGGAACAGCTCAGACTGCAAATCCCTTGCACAGTTGTGTTGCTCACAGCCAAACAGCATTTCCCAATGTGGCCCCTTCTAATGTATTGAACAACAAATATAATGTGCAGCTCAGCTGGTCAAATAGTTTAAGAACATAAACTTCAAATGATTTATACAAATTCATGGCCAAAGTGTATCTAATGATATATGAACAGTCAGCCTGCCTTCCTTCTTCTCTTTTGCTACAAAGCTGAATCTGTCCTTTAGTATTTTTTTAACCCAAGAAACAGAAGGCTTTACTTTGGAAGTTCAGATCCCTGCTTAGTCAGTCCTGGGTCACTTGACCTAGCTTACATTACTCAGTTATTATCAGGATGGAAAAAAATGTTACTAGCTGGTGTACAAATACAATTCTCATTCATATATTCAAAAACACATGGACTATGAGAACTAATTTGGACTTCATCAATAAAATGCTCAGCTGTTAAATGTTTTTTTTTATTTTACATCATGGCTTTATTTGTGTTTATCTTATGGTAAGCACTTTGAGACATGTATTTGAGATGGGAAGACATGTAAATCAAATAAAAAAGCCACATCAGGATATGTGATAGTGTTCTAATTTTATTTGTCAAGATATATTGAAAGCTATCCTTCTGAAGCTTGTCAGATTAATCTGGAATCACACAAAAGCTTCAAGTACCACAGCTTTAGAAAATGGTGCACAGAAGGCATTCCCAGTTTCTTTTTAGGGATTTAGGACATTGTCTGGCAGAAATCTGAAAGCAAAATATCAAGGCTATCCACAGAGTATGGTCAAAAAGTGAAAATGGCAGCCACTAGGGTGCAATTGAAGGTCCAGCCCTTTTTATTTACATCACATATGGAAAAAAAAACCAGGTGGAGCTCAATTGGACCCTCATGGCTGCCATCTTGAATGAAAATTGGTTGTGCAATTTTCAATCACTAAAGTTAAGTGACAGGCAAACTCGATGTGTTAAAAATGCAATAAGCTTACTTTTGGATGTCTAAGAGTAGGAAAAAAGTAAAAAAAATCATCCCCACGCTTACCGGTGGATTGTGAGAGGAGGAGATACAAGTCAAGATGAAAAAGAAAAGCTGCAGTTTCCCGTGTAAGATACCAGGAGGTATTATGCTCTTGTCAAATATATTCCAGAATAACATTCAGGGCACTCTAAGAACAACTAAGTACAATGGATATACTGCGAGGCAGGATAAGAGCTACCAGTCTTACTGGCATCGTAACCAGTATCATGGCAGAGGAAAGAAGATCCGTGGAATACTGTCTCTCATAATCTTTCTTGGATAGTAATATCACAGATGGAAGCACCATGCTGCACGCCAATTTTTGTGTTTTGGGTGGGGTACCAGTACCATGGAAGAAAAATAGTCTTGGTTGTGGTATGGATTCACTTAGAGGAGCTAGAAGTTACAATAGTGGCCCTGAGCAATGATGTGGATTCACTGCAGTGGGGATTGAGAACAGCAAATCCAAGAAGCCTCCATAACTTCAAACCAGCACTACGCACCAGAGTTAACATCCAATTTGTTTTGTCTGTATGTACTGCAACATACCCCAAATGCTCTGATACCACAAACCTGTAACTTTTATATAGTTCCCCTCCACTCAAGGATATAACTCCAGCCTAGTGTGATTCAGATGTTTTGGGCATCACCCAACTCTAAATTCAGTGATGCTATTTGAGAGGGTTGGCAAAGGTAGGCGGGATTGGAGACTTAGAGGACAGAGATTCTAAAAATATACCTTATCGAAATCTAAAAGCCATGCCTACAATTGTGCCAAAGAGCAAATTTATTGGACTTTGAAATTGTTTAGCAAATGTCTCTTTGTATTTTCTTTTTCAAACATTTTTTTTCCTTTTACCTAGGATAATCGCAATTCACCCTTTTGGCAATATTAGCTGAATTTTGTTTAGTTGAATCCATTTTCACATGCTTGTGTGTATCTGCAGGTATATGTGCAATGTGTGTAAGGATCAGAGGGATCTTGGGAATTTTATTTTGTTTTCTTTCTCTAAGGATGTCAAACTGTTTGCTTTCAGGAACTGCTTTTGAGAAAAAAAACAGTTTCAAAAACTATGTACCAGCTATTCTGCCTTGTCTATAGCCCCTCCCTTTGGTTGGAAGCACCTTGATTATCACACAGCCTAATCTAGGTACTATAAAGTCGCTATCTAACTTGATCCCCATAGAGTAAATCTGACCCTTCCCAGCATTATTAGTCTGTCAAAATAGTGGGAGGCCACCAGATTCCTGAAGGAAGATTTTTTAAAAAAAACACCCCTAAAAGCCAAACTAGTTAGCTTATTGGAAGACAATGTCCCCAAATGAGGACTTCTTTAACATGAGAGAGGAGTAAATGAATGTTTAGATGAAGGAAACTCTCTAAAAAATAAAGCACGACTTAGTTAATTGAATAATTAGTTATTTTACATTTTTTGAAATTCATGTCCAGCTGACTTGCTGGGGTTCTATAGAATTTTGATAGTTATAGAACAACTGTTTGTGGCCCCCAGAGCAAATTCTGGCCATAATTATTGAACATTAATATAGTAGTATAGTTTTCTGCTGTTTGGAGGCATGCAGGTATTAGAATAGAATAGAGCTGGAAGGGACCTTGGAGGTCTTCTAGTCCAGCCCCCTGCTCAAGCAGGAGAACCTATACCATCTCAGACAAGTGACTGTCTAGCCCAGTGGTGGCGAACCTATGGCATGGGTGCCAGAGGCGGCACTCAGAGCCCTCTCTGTGGGCACGCGCACCGTCACCCCAGTCCTAGGCCTTCAGGGTTTTATAAAACCTTTTCACTTTAGGCCTCCACCACCATGTGCAAAAAAAAAAAAAGGTTCAATCAATCAGTCTATTTCATCTCGCGGGGAAAAAAAGATCTTGCAAAGTTGGAATTGATTGATCAAATTTTTTAATCCCACCCAGTCTGCAGTTACCACCGCAGCCACGCCCACCCAATGGGCCACACCCAGCCAATGGGCCACACCCACCTGGCACCCGACGATGTATAAGTGGGTTTTGGGTTGCAGTTTGGGCACTCGGTCTCTAAAAGGTTCGTCATCACTGGTCTAGCCTCTTCTTTAAAATCTACAGTGATGGAGCGCCCACGATTTCTGGAGGCAAGCTGCTCCAATGGTTAATTGTCCTCACTGTCAGGAAGTTTCTCTTTAATTGCATCAGTCTTCACACAAAAAGAAACTACAGCCTAACATACCAAAAAAACTGCCGGCCCGCGGGCTGGTGTCAAACTGCCAGCCCGTGAGCTGGACGCATCACGACGAAACCACGCCCACGCCATTGCCAGCAATGGGGAAAAAGTTCTGATACGTCATGTGACGTCACGTGACGTCGTGAGTTTGACATGTCTGCTCTAGAATGTATCCCGTTGGTAAATAAAGCACTGTCTGTACATACAGATACACATGCATTCACACATGCATAAAGACATAGGCTCCATTTTTAGATTTAAAATATCCCATTTGTAAAATGGAACAGATATATAATATGATAGACTTCAAGAGTTTCCAGTTCCTCCATTTATAATAGCCTAAGAGCTAGTATTTTCCTTGTGGCTCATCCTCCTACCTCCTTTTTTAAATTTCTGGCCCATATATTATTTTCATGCTATTTTTTAAAATAGCTTTTCTGTCTTTAGTTCTAGTTTATATTTATTTGTTGTTGTTGTTGTTTTGTGGTAGGGAAGAGAAGAGAATAAAGCTGAAATGTCAGAGATGTATCCATGTCAAATTGGGAAAAAATATACAATTGGGAAAGAATTTCTTGATAGGAAATGTGAAACGATCACGCTCCTTCCTTCCTTCCTTCCTTCCTGACTTGCAAGCTGTGACTGATAGGTGAGCTCTGAGGAGCCATATGGTCAGAAATTTTAAAAGGGCAGATCTAAAAGAAGACCAGGACTAAACAGAAGGGAAGGGGAAATGGATTGGTAATCTGAACTGAGATCTGGAGATGAAAACTGGTCAGGGTGGGATAAATTGCTATAGCCAGTTCTTTCACTCGGTGTTGTTTCATGTGCCTCTTTTTCAAATATGTTGGAAAGGGGGCTCAGTTTCTCCCAGATGTTTGAAATAGTTCTCACAGAATGGTAATCAAAAACTTGCCGGGCTGGGAGTGAATTGGGAGTGCAAGACTTCAATAGTATCAAGCAGAATGCTGAAGAGGGAGTGATAGTTTAATTGACAGGATTTCTGGAGCGTATTTATCCCACAACAGCTGTCTACTCACTGCTCAAATGTGGCCAGTCTTATTTAGGGAGAAGCAATAAGTGTCCTTCTAAGGGTGAACTCCAGTCCCATCAGGCCTCCAGAGGTGTGGCAGGAATGGAAGCCAACAAAATCTGGAAGATCGTAGATTGTCCTGAAACAATACAGCTAATCTTTGACTGTAATTCATCCTGCAATTTTGGTTGTTAAGTCATGATGGTCACAAGGTGAGTCACATTGCCACACCTGATTTTATGACCTTTTTTGCTGTGATCATTAAGCGAACGTGGCACTTGTAAAGCAAAAGCAGCAGTCATTAAGTGAATGCCACGGTCATTAAGTGAGCCCATTGTTTTCTATGGGGTGTTTTTGCCAGAAACCAGAAGTAAATATTGGTTTCTGGCAAAAATGTCATAAATTGTGGTTGTGTGATTGCGGGATGCTGCAAGTGGCCATAAATGGAGGCTGGTTGCCGAGTGTTACGTGACCACAGGGAGGGAGACCTGGACATTGGAATTTTGACTCTGGATCATAAGTACCTTTTCAGGGTCTGTTGCAACTTTGAACAGTCACTAAATGATCAGTCGTAAGTCAAGGACTCCCTGTAGCTAATATGCTGCAGAAGAGATACAGAGTCCTCCCAGAAAAAAAATGCTTGCAAAATTTTCACAAGGAGAACAAAATCTTTACAAATATTGGAGCATCGTGCCCCCCCCAGGTGAGATCGGCACCCATCCTTTTGGCCTTCTGAAATGCCTTGAAGACATGGCTGCACCAATTAGCCTGCGTCCCCAATGGGGGTATGGCACTTTGGAGGTGGCTAATGGAGTAGATAACACCTCCTTCCTGTGTGCACTTTGCTCCCTCCATTCTGGTGAATTTTATTTTAATTGAATTTTAAATGTATGAGCTTTATTTACTGTTTTAATGTTTTGCAGTACATTTTAATTGAATGTCTGCAAGCTGCCTAGAGTCACCTCTGGCAAGACAGGCAACATCCACGTTTAATAAATAAATTAAATAAGTATAAATAAATAAATAAGTATAAATAAATAAATAAATAAATAAATAAATAAATAAATAAATAAATAAATGTATAATGTGTACTGTATATTATAACCTCCATTGAACGCTGTAGATTTGATACTTCCAACAATTCTCTAGCTCTAAGCAGATTTGGACTTGATCTAATCTGATCTGTATTATGCCTGGGATACTACAGTATGGGGGAAATTATTGAAGAACTAGATATGATCTAAATAAAAAAATGCATTATAGCCCCAACCCCATATTTTATCTAGACCAGTCTTTTTCAAAGAGAATTCCTAGTCATGTGCTGATAGTTGCCAATGGCACCAATGGAGTGATTTCTTCTCAAATAAGTAGCACCTGTTTCACCTTTTGCCTGCAACCCTATGGCCAAGTAGCTACAGCTCAAGAACATCTGGACAACATTTTGTAATTGCATGGACACGACTGCCATCTTGACTCTTTTTTTTTTAACCTTCTTTGTGCACACTTCTGCCTAGGAACAAGCTTGCTGAATCCACTGGCAGTTACTTCTGAGCGAACAACCAGAGCGTTGTGTTCTTAGTCTTCTTTACTTTATTCTTAAGAAGATCTGGTGTCATTGTTGAAATTCAGCTTCCATAATCCCCAGCCAAAGGACATCGGCCTGCATCTCTCTATGGAACACTTTAAGGATTTTTAGCAAGCCTTTTCATTTTAAAGCACAAACAATAATAGTTTTAGATAAATGTGACATTGCACAGCATTTCTTTTGAAATCATTAAATAGGAGAGAATTTGTATCTTATAATAATGTGTATTGATGACGTTCATAAACTATAGGAGAAAAGGTGTCACTTGGCTGAACTGCAAGCTTCTTTTAGTATTCTGTTATCATAAGGACTAGAAGGGAGAAGGAACTAAACACGCTCTGGATAGATATTTCTAAAAAGTTCACTGTCAGTCAAGGATAAAATTAATAAGAGAAAAAGTGAGGAGGAGGAATGGAAATACTGGAAAAAAGGAGAGAGAAACTACAAGAAGGACAGAGCAAACTTATAAATAAAAGAAAAGCATGGCGAAGGAAAAGATGTCTTGTCAGAAGAAAAACATTTCTCTTTTCTTTTTCTCTTTATAAAAGGAAGCTGAACTTATTAAAACAAAAACTCCATCCCCATACATTTTCTGGGAGCTGACTCCAAAACTCTTTCCCAGCACAGCCAGTGTCTGCCATGCACTGATCACATGTTCTCTGCTGGAGGCAGGGCTGAGGAGCCAGCCTTGAAGAAAAGGGGGAAAAGGGGAAGCTGTTATGTGGCCATTAGCATTTCTTCTCTTGATGGAGCTGGTGCCACACAGGGAAGACAACATCACAAAATGCTTGACTTTGATTAAGCCAGAATTGCCATGGAAGCAGCTGTTGGAGGTATCTTTTATAGTTTTTGCTGGGACAAGAACATTCCTGGTGAGGATGGCTGCATATGCA
The DNA here is from genome assembly GCF_001527695.2 of Protobothrops mucrosquamatus. Classification (NCBI taxonomy): domain Eukaryota; kingdom Metazoa; phylum Chordata; class Lepidosauria; order Squamata; family Viperidae; genus Protobothrops; species Protobothrops mucrosquamatus. The sequence goes on along the minus strand of NW_015388189.1, from coordinate 67,184 downwards.
GCATTGAATTAAAGGATCTGAGAGCCTGGACACACCACATCACTCCATCCCACGCATTAGATCAGCCTTGAAAATAAGACTCCAAAAAGTCCTGGCCTGGAAAACTAATGCCAGTCTACCGAAGATGAGAAATGGAAAGTTCTTCGACTTCTCCTTCATCCACCACTTTTCAATACTTCCTTCCTTTCTGCCTGTTGGGCAGTTTTAGTTTTTAAATATTGAGTGCAGAGGAAGGACCTCCCACAACAATTGGCATACTCACTCGCATGCCATTCTTAGTACATACAGTACACTGACCAGGCAAACATTTCACTGAGCTATATATTGAAAGCAGTGCTTCATTTAGAACTAAGTAGACCTAGGATTCAGCACAGTTTAGAAATCACACTGTCTCACTGGGACTTTCTTTCTTTGTAGTACCATGTACTTGTGGTGCTATTGTAGTTGCTCTTTCACTGATAAAGTCAATCTGCACACAATGCTCTTTATTGTACTATAGGTAAGAAGCAATACGTTCCCTTTTTTATACACAGTAAGCCAGCTGGTAGCTCTGCAGGGGATCATACAGAAGCAGACATGGCTCCCCTCAGTGTTAACAACATAACAGATAGAATTTTTACTATGTCTATAGGTGTAGCAACAGGGCAATTCAGTTATTGAATTTCTATTCATCACAAATTTGAAGCACAGAAACAGTCTAGTGAATTCCAGTCAGTATTTAGAAATGAAAACATGGGTGCCCTCTTAGACCAATCCTGTTTGCGTGTTTTGCATGCTAAAACTTGTTTAGCTCCAGTCAACAAAAATTAATTAAACAAGCTCCTGTGCCTAATATAAGTAACATAATATTATAATTTTGCCATGGGGTGCTTTACTGTATGCTCTGTTGAAATCAAGATATATTTATTGACACAGCATTACAACAATATACTAAGGAAATTTCCATATAAAAATGTAGATGAAGTTAATCTGGCATTGTTCTTGACAAATTTACTGACTTCAAGTAGTAACTATTTTCAGATTAATTGATTATTTTTTCATCTGCTCAGAAACCTCACAGATAGCAGTGTCAGAAATAACTGTTCTATAGTTACCAGATTCTCCCTTTTCTCCTTTTTGAAGATAAAGGACAATATTTGTTCTCCTTCAAATATCTGGTAACATCACCTTTTCTCTACAATTTCTAAAAAATAATGCATAGAGGCTTACCCAGACACCAAGAAGCAATGGTTTCAGTTTTTGGATGCAGTTCATCTGGCTCAGAAGATTTCAGGTCAGGAATAAATAGGTTTTCTTTGGGGACTTATTTTCTGTCCATCTCAAATTACATTTTCCCAATCTGATATTAAATAAGTAAGTGGAACACTTACTTTCTTGGTGATTTTGTTTTGCTAGTTTTTGCTTTGTTCCACCAGGCTGAGTCATATTGTCTTCTTGCATTAAGAACTCTTGCTTATATTGTTTATTTCCAGTACTTTGAGCATATAGGCAATCCATTTCATGAATTTAAGAGCCCATGTTCTTCCTGGTTCTTTTTTTTTTAAGAAATGAATTAATAGGACATATTATAACTATAGTCTCCATTTCTGCTCCAATCACAAATTGTTAACTGAATATTTTGGTCAATTTTTTAGGCAGCCTGCTATCTTTCTCCCCATGGAAGACCCTAATGAGGAGCAACCCATTTTGTGCCTGCATTTGCCACTGAGAAAATGCATCCTGTGGTCTCAGAAACCAAATATTACACATCAACACAATTTCCATTGTCAGGGGTTTACATGTATTATCCTTTCACCTGTTTCCTTCGTACTATAGACTATAGAAGGATGGATAAGAATGCCCGGGGAACATTTCACAAACCTTTAATCTAGTTGTAATGCAGCACACTATTTTAATATTTGCTATTCACAATAACAATAGTAATACAAAAAAATACTGTTTTCTGCTAGGGATAATGGGAGTAGTAGTTCAGTAAATCTGAAAGATGGCAGCTTGATCTAGTACTACAATATAGTATCTGATTTTGAGCTTGAATTTTTTCATTAGGAACAAGGAGCAGTGCTGCAGCTGGTCGTAATATTTTTAAAAAGGGAGGAAGGCAAGGTCCCCTGGGTATTTGGTTTCCAAAAATTGTGGGGGCCCTAAGTGGTAATGTCATGGCATTGCGGGGGGGGGGGG